>NC_063227.1:20706916-20989416 GCF_020740725.1 Corvus hawaiiensis | reverse complement strand
TGAACCTAACCCTAACCCTAACCCTAAAACTAATCCTAACCCTAACCCGAAACGTGAACCCTAACCCTAACCCGAACCCTATCCCTCGCAGAAAGAGGAGGAGGGAGCAAGGTTTTGATATGCCATGCTTAACTTGTCCGGCCTTTTGCATGGTTAGAGTCCCTGGGTCTCCTGGCATTGGGGTTTTCTCAATCCTAAGCCTAGGCCTAGGCCTAGGCCTAACCCTAACCCTAACCCTAACATATCCTAATCGTAACCTAACCCTAGCCCCCAACCCTAAACCAAACCCTAACCCAAACTCCAACCCTAACCCTAACCCAACCCTAACCCGAATCCTAACCCTAAGCCTAACCCTAACACATCCTAATCGTAACCTAACACTAACCCCCAACCCTAAACCAAACCCTAACCTTAAACCTAACCCTAACCCCAACGCTAACCCTAACCCAAAATCTAACCCAACCCTAACCCAATTCTAACCCTAACACTAACCCAACCCTAACCCAAATCCTAACCCTGACCCTAACATGAAACCCTAAACCTAACCCTAACCCCTAACCCTAACCCAAACCCTAACCCTAACCCCAACCCAAACCCTAGCCCTAACCTAACTCAAACCCAACCCTAAACCTAACCCTAACCCTAAACATAACCCTAACCCTAAGCCGAATCCTAACCCCCTAACCCGAACCCTAACCCAACCATAACTCTAAACCAAACCCTAACCTTAACCCAACCCTAACCCTAACCCTAACCCTAACCCTAACCCTAACCCCAACCCTAACCCTAACCCAACCCTAACCCCAACCCAAACCCTAACCCAACCCTAACCCTAGCCCCAAACCCTAACCCTAACCCCAACCCAAACCCTAACCCAAACCCTAACCTAACCCTAACCCTAACCCTAACCCCAACCCTAACCCTAACCCAACCCTAACCCCAACCCTAACCCTGACCCAACCCTAACCCTAACCCCAACCCTAACCCTAACCCAACCCTAACCCCAACCCAAACCCTAACCCAACCCTAACCCTAACCCGTAACCCTAATCCCTAACCTTAACCCCTAACCCTACCCCCTAACCCTAACCCAACCCTAACCCTAACCCAACCCTAACCCTAACCCTGACCGCTAACCTGTGACCCTAACCTCTGACCCTAACCCTGTAACCCTAACCCTACCCCTATGACCCTAACCCTAACTTGTGACCCTAACCCGTGACCTTTAACCTGTGACCCTAATCCGTGACCCTAACCCTGACCCTAACCCGTGACCCTAACCCGTGACCCTAACCCTAACCCGTGACCCCTAAGCCGTGACCCTAACCTATGATCCTAACCTGTGACCCTAACCCATGACACTAACCCTAACCTGTGACCCCTAACACGTGACCCCTAATCCGTGACCCTAACCCATGACCCTAACCTGTGACCCCTAACCCTGCCTCCTACCCTGTGACCCCTAACCCTGCCTCCTACCCTGTGACCCCTAACCCTAGCCTGTGCTCCTCACCTGCACCTGCACCCCTGGCCTGCACCTGCACCCCGAATTCTAGCCTGTACTCCTACCCTGCACCTGCACCCCTGGCCTGCGCCCCTAACCTGTGATCCTCCTGTGCACCTGCACCCCCTAGCCCGTGGCCCTCACCTGCACCTGCACCCCTAACCTGTGCTCCTCACCTGTGCCTGCACCCCTAGCATGCACCTGCGCGCCTAACCTGCGCCCCTGGCCCCTACCTGCACTGCTGCCCTGCAACCCTAACCCTGACCTGGATACTGGGCCGTGACCTGTGCCTGGGCCCTGACTGGGTGCCTGACCTGGACCCTATGCCTCAGAAACCCTCAGGAAAACCCACCTGGAAAACCCTAAATGTTCACCTGGCGGGTGCGTACGGATTCCTAGAGGTAGGGGGTGGGGTTATGGGAGGGGTGGGGGTGTGGCATGAGGGGAGGGGCCTGAAACCTGACATCTGGCGCTGTCACCTGACCTGAAACCTGACACCTGGCGCTATCACCTGACACCTGTAACCTGACATCTGGCGCTGTCACCTGACCTGACACCTGACACCTGGCACTGTCACCTGACCTGAAACCTGACACCTGGCGCTGTCACCTGATGCCTAGCACTGGTCTCTACCTGTATCACCTGGCCCCTGATACCTGGCACCTACTGCTGACCCCTGACCCCTACTGTGGTCATCTGGCCCCTGCTACCTGGCTTCTACTCCTGATGGTGGTGTGTGGCACCTAACATGGCACTGGCCCCTGGCCCTGTGCCTCTGTGCTCCCTGCCCCTGTCCCTCTGCCCCCTCCACCCTATGTACTACTGTCCCACTTGGCCCCTGAACCTTACCTGCTGGTCTCTGGCCTGCGTGTGTTGTCCCTTGTGTGGCGGGCTCCTGGCGTGGTCCTGGCATTGTATTGGTATTGGGGCTATAGGGTTAGGGTCAGGGCTAGGGTTAGGGGGTTGGGTTAGGGTTGGGGGTTAGGGGTCATGGTCAGGGTCAGGGCTAGGGGTTAGGGTTAGGTGGGGAGGGTGCTGGCATTGGCTCAGCATTTGGGATTATTGCCTCCAACTGTGGGGAGGGTGCTGGCATTGGCTCGGCATTTGGGATTATTGCCTCCAGCTGTTGGGAGGGTGCTGGCATGGGCTCAGCATTTGGGATTATTACCTCCAGCTGTGGGGAGGGTGCTGGCATGGGCTCAGCATTCAGGGTGATTGCCTCTGGCTGTGGGGAGGGCTGCTGCCTGTGGCTGCTTTTGGGGAGAAAGGGGTGTTGTTTGGGGTCCTGGTTAAGGTTAGGTTTAGGGAACAGGGCTTGTGTGTCATACCCCTTGTGTTTGTTGTGTAGTGTGTGATTTTTGAGCCCTTTCTCTTTATTCCCTGGACTCCCCCCGGGCTCTTGGCCTTTATTATGTTCTCCTGCTGCCTCCTCCTTGGGCTCTTGGCCTTTATTTTGTCCCCCTGGAATGTCCCCCTGGGCTCTCGGCCTTTATTGTGTCCCCCTGCAGTGTCCCTCCTTGGCTGCCACCCTCTGTGTGTTTTTCTAACCTTTTTTGTGTGGGTGTTGTCCTTCCATGGGGGCTGCGGTGTTCTCCTGGTGCTGGGGGGTCTGCCTGCTGCGGCTGGGTGGGCTAAAATGGTGGCCTGAGGGGTGCTGTGGGGTGGTGCATAAATGGCGGGAAGGGGGGGCTTGCGGGGGGGGGCGCCCTGAGGGGAGCCGCAACGGCGGGAAGGGGGGCCGTGAGGCGGGAAGGGGCGGGGGGTACCCTGAGGGGAGCCGCAATGGCGGGAAGGGGTGCCGTGAGGCGGCGGGGGCTGCCCTGAGGGGACCCGCGGGCGGCACGGGGCGGGGGATACCTTGAGGGGACCCACAATGGCGGGAGGGGGGAGCGGCGGGCGGCGGGGAGGTGCGGTGGGGCGGTTTGAGGCGGCGGAGCGGTGCGAGACCGGCGGGGGGGGCGGCGGCGGCTCACGGGGGGCTGGCGGGTGGCTGCAGGCGGCGGCGGGTGGCTGTAGGCGGCGGCGGGTGCCGGACGGGTGGGCTCCGGGTGGCGGCAGGTGCAGGAGCGGCGCGGGACTGACGGAGGAGTGGTGCCGGGGGCGGGAAGCGCTGTGAGGAGAGAGGGGCGGGGCTGGGGGCGAAGCGAGGGGCGGGGCTACATTAGGCGCGCGCGCGCGCGAGGGAAGGGGCGGGGCGTCATGACGCGCGCGGCGGGGGCGGTGACCGGGGCCGGGACCGTGTGACGCAAGCCAGGGGGGCGGCGACCGGGTGCGGGGGGGCGTGACGCATGTGTGTGGGGTGGGAGCCTGTGATGAATGAGGGGTAGAGCTTAGGATGAGTGAAAGGTGTGGGTGGTGTGTGTGCGCACCGAAAAATTGGCTAATTAACTAATTATCCAATTATCTAATTCAATTAATGCTCCAGCTGGGATATATTAGATTTGACAAGGAAATTCAACTCATTTCCTTGACAGAGAATAGTCAAAAACAGCAGTGAGCAATGGCTACAAGAGCCCACAAGAAAGATGAGGAGAGACTGTAAGAGTGGAGTGACAGTGACCCACAAAGACCGTGCTGTACCCGGGCCCGTGCGTGGTCCTGGCACTTTTCCTGCATTCTGATTTTCTGTTCAGAAGTCACTATGTGGCCAAATCTCTGGGTCTGGCTAAACGGTGTTTAGTGCAGAACTGATGTGATGGTCACTCGGAATCGCCCAGAGCAGGAGCCAGCTTGCAACTCTGGTGAAACTCAAGTGACACCAGCTGAGGCACACACTCCAGATAACACACTGTGGGTGTGCCAGGGTCAGGGGCAAATGGTCAGGGCTTACCTTCTCCTAGTTTGAGGCCTGGTTTGGCAGCAACACAACATTCCAGTGCAGGATCAGTGCCAAAGGGAAGGGCTGCACAGATGCCCTGAGCCCCAGTCTCTGCATCAGCAGCAGTGGGTGGGTGGACCTCACCTACTTCCAGATTCAAATCCCTTTGTTTGTCACTCCTGCTAGTTTATAGGCTCTGAAAGCTCATTTCAGCTGTTCAGTGACAGCACTAGCTGGTCCATGGATTTAAGGAAGCAGACAGTCTTTGGGAATGTGTGTTGCCATTTGAGACTTGTCCAACAAAAGGGGCACAGGAGGAGGACAGGTGTTAGGGACCGAGTCCGGAGAGCTGGCCACATAAACGACACGTACACCGATACGATTAAGCATCCTTCTCCCTTTATTGTTCAACTATGCCGACTTATATCTACTTTTGCAAAGATTCATGCCCAGTCCCTCTAGATGGCCTCTAATCAGAGGGGGAGCCAGGCAGCTGTATACCTTGCCAAGGACTCTCAGGGCTGCCTGCAGTCAGGGGCCTGTTCAGGGGCTTTTCCTCAGCAACCCTGGGTTGTCCAATCTTTCCAGGGGTATCATATGCCCTTGTTCCATAAGGAATCCCTCTACAGACAGGGAGTTGTCACCGGCCCCGTGCTCATGGGCTGCAGGGCTCCTGCACTGAGGAGGAAATGGAAATGGGAAAGAGGGAAATGCAACCGGATGGGACGCACCTCTGGCACCACACCTCCTCTTGTTCCTCCTGTCCTGGAAAGGCCCAAGTAAATCCAGTCCCTCAGACCTTGCATCCCTGAACGCCAGGAGAGCCGGTGTTTTACCCAGATCCCAGTGCCCTGCACGGCTGCGCTGACACGAGCGCAGGCCGATCGCTCCGCCCAGCACCATCCCTCATTTGCCTCCCACGGCTCCCCAAGCGGCCCCAAACCACCCCAGCGTGTCTGTGCCGGGGCCAGGGCCTGCCCCGAGCCCGACCAGAGGCTGTCACCCAGCCCTGCACCAGCTCCCACCCCCGGGAGAGCTGGGAATGCACTGAGAGCTCGGCTCCCCGGGCTCCCCAGCACCCAAACCGGTCCTCACACACACAGAAATGCCCAACCTGCCCCTCTGGGCACAGCCAAACACCACAATTCCATCATCCCCAAGGAACTCTGGCACTTGCCTCTTCACCTCTGCCCATTTCCAGTAGCCGGGGCTAGGACCGGCCTGTCAGAAAGAGCATTCCCTAGGCAGTTCATCCCAGCCCAGAGGAGAAGAGGAGCCTGTCCCTGACCCACACCATGGGCAGGACAAGGGGGGCCCTAGCTGGCTTTGCCTACTCCAACACCAAAGCTCTTGGTCCCAAAGACGGGGCGAGTTCGGTGGTTTTTTCCTGTCCTGAAAGAGAGCAGAAAAGGGAAGTTAATCCCACTGTGGAATCCAGGACTCCTGCATTTCATATTTCTGCTCTGATTGCTCACCGTGCAGTTTTAGCCATGGGAAAAAAAAAGAGAAAGACACCATATCAAATAAAATTGCCCTTTTCCAGCATTTTTATTCCAGGCATTAAAAGGATGCTCATTTCTCTTCTAGCATTGTTTCCCTCATTTTAGGAGAACCGTTTTCATCCCAGACCCGACTCGTCAGTTGTTCGATCCTCTGGCACTGGATTTGGACAAAAGAAGGGACGCACCTGGACTGCAGGAAATCACTGAGAGAAAACCCTTCCAAAACCTGACAGAGAAAAAACAACAGGAGATGCAGGAAGACACATCCCTCATTTGCACGTCTGGAATGCTTTTCTAAAGACTTCTCTGCATCTGGACGCTCTTTGCTCTTGGCTTTCTTTACAAGAATGCATTTGCTGCTAAACACGTCTCAGACCCTTATTTGATCGGGATAAGGTGGGATGGAGATGAAGACTCCCACAGGGAATAGCCAGGGAGATGCAGGGCCTGGGAACATCAAGGATGGAGAAGAGAAGGAACAGGGATTGTTTTTCTTGTTTAGAGCCAGCAGTGCTGTGAGCTTGGAGAACACACGGCACCGCAGGGATCCAGGGCAGGAGCGGGATAACTCCGGGATAAGGGGAATCTGCTCCCACTCCAGGGCTGTGCCAGTGAAGGAGGGGAATTTTTTAGTGCCTTCATTGCACACAAAAACCAAACCCAGCACCACCGAGCTGGACTTCCGTGAGCTGCAACACAAAGCGGCCCCTGGCCTTTGGGGGAACACAACCTCCCCGAGTCACGGAGCCAGGGGATGACACTTGGGAATGATCCTTGCTGCCTGCAGGCAAATCAGATGAGGGAGCCACAGGAGCTCTGGGGTTTCCTGCTCTTCCTGCAACGCCATCGGTCCAGACCAGGAGACCTTTCCTGGAACAGATCTTCCCTGTAAAGGGAGCTACACCAAAGCTCAAGCCCTCATTTAGAGACCCTTGGAAAAGCAAAGGTGAGAGGGGATTACCTGGAGCCCCAGGGGACCGAGGTGAAGGCGATGAAGAAGCAGACAGCAAAGTGCTTCCACTGCTTCTCACTCCAGTGAGGGGAACATCCCTGGAATTTCATATCCAGCGTCTCTCCCAAGCCCCACCGGTGAACCCACACGTACTCCAGGACTGATCTCCTTCAAACTTCCAGCAGCACAGACCCACCGGGAGGAACTGCAATCCAAGGACACACATCAGCAACCGTCTTCCCGCTTGCCGCTCTCTCCACATTTTCCCTTTCCAGTGGGATGCAGGTGCCACCCCCCAGAGGCAGGAGAACTGCCTTGCAATCCAGTACAAAACCTGCCTGGAAAGCCCAGGATGCCCGCAGCCAGCAGCCGTTTCTCCTGGAGCTCCTGCTGACAGGCATTTGAAGCCTGCTGTGCCTCACAGCTGCTTTTCTGCCAAGGGCATTCCCATCTTTTCTTTTTTAGCCCAAATAAAGGTTTGCAAAGCTGAGTTTTGTGAGAAGTGCTTCATATTTGGATTATTCTTAACTTGGAATTTCCCTTGGCACCAAAATCAGGGGGTAAACCCAACATGGCCTCAAAGGGCCATAAGATCCCAGATATCCAATCCCCGGTTCCCTCAGGATTGGTTCATTAAAGCTTTTCAGGGGTAATTTGGCAAACTTCAGGGTTTGGTGATTTCACCATCAAAGCCACATGAAACCTGTGCAAAAGGAACTTAACTAAAGCTGGCTAAAAGTGGTCCCTGCTGATGACTCATTAAAACACCCCCTTAAAAAGGAGCTAGGATTGATTCCACACTCACAAACCCCCCCTTGCCACGATCGGCGCTCTCTGCCCGCCAAGGACACGGCACCGGGCAGGGACATTTCTCCCACTCCCCGGCAGAGACCTCCTCCTGCCACATCCAGGGAACCGCAGCCGCTCAGGGAACACCAACTTTGTCCTGGGCTGGGAACAGGACAGGGACAAGGAACGCTTTGAAGTCATTCCCACCTCGGTGCTGTCCAGACCTGGCAGAAAGCGCTTCCCACACCTCTCCTGGAATTCTCTTCCCCGGCCCTTCCAGCTTCGGAAGGCTTCTGGGGGAGCCTCAAGTTTCGGTGCAGCTCAGAAGCTGCACGCGCCTAAAGCATCCCCACGGGAACACGAAGCTTCCCTCGGGCATTTCGTTTCTTTATCCCAAATATTCTCCCCACTCAGCCACAAGCTAGAAAGAACAAAAGGGAAAAGAAGGAAGACCAATTAATTCTGACATAAGGAGTCTTGACTATCCCGACACACTGCCACGTGAAAAAACATCCCTGCCCCTCTAACAAATCCCTCTGATACTGGCTCCATTCAGGATCAATTATTTAAACGCTGTATTAAGGAGCGTAAGGACACAACGCTTGGAATTCTCAACAACGGCTCAGCTCTCGGCTACTCCAAGCACTTTCCCACCCAGGGAGCTGAGCTGTCCCAGATTTAAACGCCACGTTTGATCCAAATCCGACAGAAATCTGCTCTTGTTTGGCTACTGAGCTTTCCCAAAAGCTGTGCAGTCAAGCCTGGAAATCCTCACTGAAGCCTTGCCATGTCACATCGGGATTTACCCTTGGGAAAACCCCACTCGGAGCACTTGGGTTTCAAGAGGTTGCACCCGATGTTACAGACGCAGAATTCCTGTGGCGTTTGGCATTTCCTGCACCTCCAAACACGTGAAAAGAATGAAGTGCAGAGTCCCAAGGCTCCATTATTGCCATTCTCCTCACATCCCTTTCCTCAGCTGCACGTGGCTTTGTGCCTCCTCTGAAGGGCTGGAAAGGAATTTGGGAACCCCCCCTCAGCTTCTTCGCTTTTCAGCCTTTTCTCTGAGGCAGCCCAAAAGGCAAACAGGAAAAAAAAACCCCAGAAGTGCACAAAATCCCAGCCCCTCCCAAGATGCAGCTCCTCACACCAAACCTTGGGAGAATCCCTGGTGCTTCCAACACCGCTGCAATCCCACCTGGAGCTGAGCTTACAGGGTGCTCTGCCTAATCCACATGCAAGCCTGGATAGCCCAAAGCCTGCAAGAAAAGAGGAGGCAAAGTGAAGGGGAGAGGGGAAAAAACGGAGTTTTGGGTTTTCCCCGTGTTTGCAACAGGATTGAAGGGCAGGATGGAGAGGTTTCGTGGAAAAGAAGTACCAAAGGCTGCTTCATTGCCAGCAATTAGCGCTGCTCAGGTTGAATCCAAGAGGACAAATGCACCGGGATCAAACAGGAGCGGCCGACAGGATGGGTTATGACACAGATCTGTGAAGCTGGAGCCTTCTTTCTTCTCCCGGGCTCTCCCAGAAATTCTCCATGGCCGGACGTGCTCCCGCTCTCCCCGCTGGGGAGGATGGACTTGGATAGCCCGGCTGACTGGTGAGCCTAAAACAAGAAAGTGATGCAGTGATCCAAGTGTTTTTCCAAGGAAATGACATATTCTCTGGACCTGGGATAACCCATATCCCATGGCCTTCTCCAGGAAGGGTCCCAGCTGGATATGGTCTCCCAGAAAGGATTCCATAGGGGCTCACCTTTTGCCTGGAGCTCGGCTGAAGTCCTCAGCAATGCCAGGGAATGTGGCCATTGGAGGCTTTGGGCAGGATTTGGCTCATTTGCCTTTTTAGGCTTTGTTTCCTTCTCTCAGCCTTCCCACTGGATTGTGGTCTCCGAGGAATATGTAAAATCCCATTCCATTCCTGCTCTTTTGGACATTTTTTTGTACCGTTCCTGTACAAAACGAGGCCCCCTGTTCGATGCTTTTCCCCACCGTTCCCCGGCAGTTTTATCTGCCACTGCATTCCCTGCGTTGCTTGGGCTCTTCCCAGATCTCTGAGCTCCTTCACAAGGCAGGAGATCGATTTGGCCCAGGAACTAAACCCTCCCCAGGAATTGTCTGATGCCATCTCCACATTTGACAGCTGATCCTTGTGCTCAAAGGATCCCTCTTTCTTCCCTTCAGCCAATTCCAAGGCTCATGCCCCCAGCTGGGATCAGTCCCCAGTCTGATCCCTGCAGTCTTCCCTGCCAGGATCCTGCTCAGGAATCCATGGGCTACGAATGTAAGAATTAATTCTTCCCACCCCTGCCCACTTCTAATTCCAAAGGATTTGGTGTCTGCCTTACCCGGCTGGAGCCTGCTTCCAACTCTCTTCTTGCTGCTTCTGCTGCTTTCCATTTCCCAGGAATTCCACCGACGGAGCGACAGCGTTTTCCACCTCCTCCAGGATTCCCTCTGTTGCGTTTGGGTGCTGGAAGGATATCAAAACTTTATTCCTAGTGCTGGGCTCTGCATATGGCCGAGAAAATCCCGGCCTCCACACAGACCCAGATTCCAAACTTTTTGATACATTTTAGCAAACCGAGAAATTCACCTTCCCTGCTTCTTCTTAAGGGCATCCTTCTCTTCCCTTACCCGGCGGGCTCTCTCCCACTGGGGGTGGGTTTTCCCCTTCCCGTGCTAATTAGTCCCTACTTCTAGGAGGTTTAGGTACCTTTCTTCCCTGCGAGGGATTTCTTAACACAGCTACCGAGGCTTTGGGAGTCTTCTTTTTCTCCTACTTTCTGCAAAAACACCCTGTGATCCATAAATGCCACAATCCAGACGCCCAACTTCAACAAGACGTCCTTTTTACCTAAAAACACTCACTCTCAACTCTTAGATCTTTGGAAGTTTTACCCCTGCAAAATTCCTCTATCTTTCCCCCACTGAATTCCTCAGTCCTGCTTCCAAGGATTTCTTGAATACCACGGGGCTTTTCTCAACATTTACCCCCACCACCTTCCCTACGTGCCCACTGCTCATCACCTCATTTTTCCCTCAATGTCTTCGTTCTCCACCCCAGAGAGTTTGTCAAGTGTTGCCCCCAAAATGTTCCCCATCTGTCCACTACTCAGTTCCCCATTTTGCCTCCAAAATATTCCTTCTGTCCCCTCCAGATTGCATCCACTTTTACCCCCAACATTTTACTTCCTCTACAATATTGATTAAACCTTTTCCACCCCAAAAATGTGCATTCTCTCCCTTAAACAGCACCTCAGCTTTTCCCTCAACAATGCCCCAGAGGGAAACTCAGATTCAGCCCCCAAACTCCCATTTTCCTACACAAACAGCTCTTGTGGCCCCTCTCAATTCCCCCAGGCTTTCAGCTAAAGGAAGAACTGGAAGCCTAGTCCCTCATCTCCGCCCCTGTTTTGCTTTCCTGCAAAACCTTGCGATCCCACACTTTCTCCAAGAGATCTGCTGGGAGTACTGCAAGGTTTGCTCTGTCAGAGCGCCAGGGGGGTTTACAGCACTTGTTCCTCTGCATCTTTACCCTTTCATCAGGTTTCCCCTGGAATGGTGTTGTGGGAGAAGCTTGGAATTACCAGAAATGGATCAGGTTCACATTTTTGCCCCACCAGTTTTTATCTGGTTTGAAATTCCTGGAATTACCCTCAAATGTGCCCTAGAACACTGCTGTGAAAGGATCAATGAGAAGAACAGCCTGAAAGCGGAAAACCACCTCCAGCAGCAGCCAGAACGATCCCATTTCTCTTCTTACCTGGTCCTGCCAGAGCTCCCAACAGCCATTCCCATTCCAAAACAAGAGCTGTGGAAGACATTCCTGCTGTCCGTGAGGGTGAGGTGGCAGTTCTGGATGTTCTTTGCTGTGGAATCAGACAACAAACAGAGTGTAAAGGATCTTGGTGGTCCCTTCCAAGCCAAACCAGCCCGTGATTCCATGCGCGGATCAGCACCTGTCCCAGCTCCATTCCAGAAACCTCCTCCCATTAACCCAGAACTTTCCCTTTGCTGCTCAACATCAGGGATTTGCTGCCGAGTGCCCCGGGCAGGGGACGCCTCAGCCTTCCCTGGGACCGCAGCATTCCCTGCGCTGCCTCAGCACTCCCTGCGCTGCTGTTCCACGCCGATCCCGTGGTCCAGCGCCTGTGCGGGCTGCAGTGCCGGGCTCTCCCCACAAGGCGGCAGCACCGGGAGCGAGCAGCCCCGGCCGGTCCCGCTGGCTCGGGGCAGCTGCGCCTTGAACCCGCCCTGAGCCGGCGGGGCCGTGAACACAGCGGGCACAAACCCCACCGGTGCCCTTTATTTCACCCTCAGAGGCACAGGATCGCAGCATTTCCTGGGCTGCAAGGGACCCGCAGGGAGCATCGAGTCCAAATCCTGGCCCTGCACCCCAAGAATCCCACCCTGTGCCCGAGAGCCTTGTCCAGACCCAAACTCTTCCCCCAAGATCCTGAAAACACAGAGGGGCTGGGAGAAGGATGACAGTGGAGGATTTTTTATACAGATCTCCTTGTACGATCGTTTTATAATATTATTAGATAGTCCAGGAACCCATCCCTGTGCCTGGACACCCATCCCTGTGCCGGGACACCCATCCCTGGGCCGGAATACCGATCCCCCGCGGCCCCCACCGGCCGCTCGGGGCTGTCCCCGTTCCCCGCTCACCTCCGAGCCCGGAGCACCCGCCCCGGTGCCCCCGGCCCGGCAGCGCTGCTCCCCGGGCTCCCCGCCATTGCCGCTCCTGGCGAAGAAGGGCGGAAGTCACCGGGACCGCGCCAATGTGGCTATTCGACCTTCTCAAGATGGCGGCCGGAAGGACCCCGCTCCGTCTATTCGACTGCCTGAATGCTCCCGCCTGCCCCAGGCGCCGCTGACCCCACAGTCGGTGTCCGCATAGCGGGAAACGCCTCAGAAATCTGCGTGCAAGCGCTGGGCTGGCGTCGGCGTCGGCGTTGCGTTCAGGCAGCCGAATAGACGCACCTTGGGGGGGGCCTTCTTTGCCGCCATATCGAGAAGGTCAGAAAACAGCGTACACGGCCGCCATCTTTAGTGTGGCGGTGACGAAACTTCCGCCCTTCGCCGCCATCTTGGGTGCTGGCAGAAGCCACTTCCGGTCGAGCCGCCATCTTTAGTGTGGTACACTTAAGGGCCCCCGCCGCTCCTCACAAGGGCGTCTATTCGGCTGCCTGAATCCGGCCCGGACTCCGACGCCGGCCCCGCGCTTTCCGCGAGATTTTCCGCGGTGCTTCCCGGCGCGAGGACACGGCTGGTGGGGTCAGCGGCGCCGGAGGCGGGCGACTGCTCCGCGACTGGCGGCAGGCATCGGCAGGGACACCTCTCAAAGGGGCCTAGTGCGTCCGCCATCTTGAGTGTGGCGGAAGTGTAAACCACCCTCTGCAAGGTCACTTAACGCCGTCCCGAGAGCGCGGAACTGCGCCTTCCTTTCCGAGCCGCCCCCTTGAGAGCGACACGCGGGCGGCTCGATTCCGACCGTGCCCGCCCGGTGCCCCCCGCCCGGGTCGCGCTGCGACCGCGCCTCTGCTGCCCGGCAAAACCGGCCCCGCCCCCCGCGCTGTCATTCCTCGCGGTCACCGCCCCGCACGGCGCCCACTCCTTTCCATAGCTGTGGCCCCGCTCACGCACGGCCGTGTCCCTCGGCGCTCCGAGCCGCCCTTCGCCCCTCCCCTCCGCTGACAGACCCAGCCCCGCTCGCTCCCGCTCCTTGCCCTTGCCACGCTCGGCAGCCACCGAGGCCGCCGCCCTCTCGGCTCAGCCGGCACCGGGCGGCAGCAGCGCCGGGGCGCCGTGTCGGGGGCGGCAGTGCCGCGCTCTCGCCACCAGGCGGCAGCAGCGCCGCCCAGCTCAGCCCGGGGGCAGGGACAGAGCAGAGGCAAAAGCCGCCTCTGGGCGCTCTGCAGCTCCTGCAGCCCGAGCGTCTCGGCTCCTGGGGCCAGGCACTTGCTTCTTTCCTTCCTACAGAAAAACGCCGGCTCGTTATTCGCAAAACTTGCTGATCTCTATTCCCAGCTTCTTATATTCCTGTATGCGACAGAGTAGAGAGAGAGGGCTGGCTCATTTCAAAATGAATTTACATCTAAATCAGTAGCACTTGCCTATAGATGTAAAAGTGAAGAACTTAACAGGTTTTAGTATTCTGCACACACCCCTCGCTGGGAGGAATGGTAAAAAGTTAAAAACAAATGAAATGTAAAAAGTAGAAAGTTAGAAACAAAGTTACAACAGCAGAAATTTAGAAACAAACAAAGAGGTAAAATACAACAAACAAACAAATTTCCAAAGGTCGAAAGTTAAAAAACAAAGTTAGAAACAAAAAAAAAAATTAGAAACAAAATAAAAAGGTAGAAATTTAGAAACAAACTCAGAAAGGCAAGTGTTGAGCCTTTGACAGGGTACCCTTCCTTCTCAGACCAGGGTGAAAGAGCAAAGGAGGCTGCTGTTCTGCTGAGTTCTTTATTTCACGGTCTCACAGCTGTCTTGAAGGCAGAGTTCGAATGGGGTTACATGATAAAGCCAAGCAGCAGCAGCAGGCAAAACCAGCTTCTTCTATATGCTCCATACACTGTATTTTTTCTTACAGAAGTGTGGATTCTATTTGTTAATTGACCAGTAAGATTAACACACCATTCTAGTTTTCTTTTTCTTAACCCATCCTGGTCTAATTCTAACAGTCGTAAGCCTCACACAAGTGTCACATCTGTATTACACAGATTTGCACATACAGTTTCGATCAGCTCTTATTGTTTATGTGAACGCTCCATCTAAAACATGTGAACAGTCTAATTCGATCTAGATTTTGTCTAAAGTAAAGAATTCTGTGAAAAGGTAACACTGCTGCAGCAAGAGCTGTGTTTAAGATCTCTACTACAGCTTTTTCAATGTTTAAGGCACTTAGCATCTATTTCTACTAAAAATTAAAAATCTGTCCAAAGGTTTTAATTCAAACCTAGTGCTTTGGCTTCCCTCTGGGCCTGAGGCCAGAGGAGCCTTCACTCTAACAAGAAGGTTAGAAACAAAGTTAGAAAGGTAAAAGTTAGAAAGTAAAAAACAAATTTAGAAAGGCACAAAGTTAGAAATGTAGAGTGTTAGAAACAAAGTTAGAAAGGTAAAAATGGGGAGAAAAACAAAGGTATAAAGTTTCAAAGTTCCACACAAACAAAGGCAGAAAGGGACAAATCTAGAAAGGTAGAAACAAACAAAGAGAAAAAGTCAGATGTAGAAAGTTAGAAACTACAAAGGTAAAAATGAACAAAGGTAAAAAGAGAGAAAACTTAGGTGGTACAAAGTCATAAAAGTAGAAACAAAAAAGGTAGAAAGGCAGAAGGTCAGAAGGGTAGAAATGAACAAAGGTAGAAACGTAGAAAGTTAGAAATGAAGAAAGATGGAAAGATAGAAAGTTCAAATGGTAGAAACAAACAAACGTATCAAGTTAGAAATTGAGAAAGGTAGAAAGCAACAAAGGTAGAAAGCAAGAAAGGTAGAGAGTCAGAACCAAACAAAGGTAGAAAGTTAAAAAGGTAGAAATGAACAAAGGTAGGAAGTTGAGGAGGCAGAAAGTGCAAAGGCTGGCAGCAGCCATTCCAGCCTTAACGAGAGCCCTGAGTGGAAGAGCAACTTGTTCCACTGATCTTCACTTTGCTAAGGGCCTTCTGCTCTCTTGGGAAAGATGCAGAGCAGGCAAATGGCTACAGGTAGAAGCACCAGGTGTGACTGTTCTTCCTTCACCTCCCAGAAAGCTGGGGGGTTTCATGTCTGAGTCAGTGGCCTAGAAGGGGCAGAAAGTCTGCCCTGACAAGTGTGTGGGCATGGATCTGTTTTGTCTTTCCCTGTGCCCATTGCCAAAACTCTCTTAAAACTTTCCCAAAATAGAAACACAAAGCCTGGGGCAGATCGTGCCTGAAGAAAGAGTGGTCTCTTGTTTTTTTCCAAGCTGCTACAGAAACAACCTAAGGTAGAAAGGTAAAAATGAACAAAGGAGGGAAGGTGAGAAAGGTAGTTCAAAAGTCAAAGTCAGAGAGAAAGTCAAAGTCAGAGAGAGAGACAGAAAGTCAAAGTCAGAGAGAGAGACAAAGAAAAAAATAGAGAGAAAAAAGGAATAGAGAAACAGAAGAATAGGGTTTGAGAGAAAAAGAAATCGAGTTTAAAAGAGAATTAGTGTTGAAGAGAAAAAGAGAAACTGAGAAATAGAGTGACAGAGACATCCAGAAACAGTTAAACAGTGAGAAAAAGATAAAGTCAAGTGAAGAATAGACTGAAAAGTAAAGCAAAGCAGAGTAGCAAAGCAAGAAATATGGTGAAAAAATTACTAAACCACACCAAAGGAAGAGAGCAACCAAAAGGGGGGAGGGGGGGTATCTTTATTAGGGTTTATTCAGCTTGATTGAACGAGGGTTTTTTATTTACACTTCACCAAAGCAAGTGGAAACAACAATGTACACAAGCACAAGTACAATCCATATGCACCCTGGTCAAAGTCCAATTGACATACAGAGCAATATGTGCAAGTGCAGCAGCAAACACGAACACAGAGCAACACAAGCCAACCCCCTATCAGTACAATGTAACAATTGTTCTATTTCTGGAAAATTTAGGACATTTTATTGTTCCAGGAAACCCAAAACAACAGCAGCACATGGAGAAGAAAACACTCATCCACCACACGCCTCCTTCAGCTGACACACAAACCCACCCTCGCTCTCGTCTCGAGAGCGCCCCATGGGAACGCGGTTCCCGGGAGCCCCAAAATCATCCCGCCTGACAAATCCCCGGCACGGTCGGCACCCAAACCCTGGCGATGAACGGCACCTCACAGACCGGCCGGGTCCCAGATAAAAAAACCCAGCCGGGAGGGAAAAAATCCCCAGCCAGCGCAGCTGGGTTGTTTTTACTCTAAGTTTAAAAAGTAGCTGAAAGGCAAAACTCCCACACACAAGGTCAGAACCATTCCACACCCGCACTCTTCTCGCAGGCAGACAGACACAGTCACACACACACACAGTCACACACCCTTCAGCTTACACCCTGACTGCAGCCCTTACTCAAAACATTCCAGCCAGGAAGATGCTCCGACACAGCTTCTGGATGCCGCTCCTCGACGTCGAACGGCGCGCGCCGGGAAAATCGGCAGCGTCGGTGACCGCGGAGATCCGAAGCCGCCTCGGGGACCTGCGAGACAACGGGAGGCGGTCAACGAGACGCCGAGGGCTGGGAGTTATTCCCACACCGGGCCCGTAAGTCTTCTGCCCAAAAACCCACAGAAAAGAGGTGAACCACTAAGTTTGATAACTCTTCTACTTAACCGTGACCCTACGTGCCGGGGCAGGGCAGCTCAAGCCCAGAAAGCACACAGGGAAGTGTTTCACCATGTACAGCCCCGTGAAACAGAGTGGGCCGAGAGGCAAGAACTAAAACGCAGGGGAAAGCAGGGATTAGATACAATAAAATGTCGGTAGGGCCTTTTTTAAGCTGAACCTAAGTCGATCACTACATCAACTCAAGCTGAACTCCATGTTCACTTCCAAAGACATATGTCTCTTCAAATCCAGATTTGCAATTTTAGGAAAACAGGAGCTGCGCGCTCAACATACCTGGACTCCTGGCCAGTGGACGGGTGTGACAGAGCCCCAGGTCACAAAAAAGAAAAGCAAAACACGTGATCACATACCCTTGTACAAGAAACAATATCCAAGTGAGACCAACTTGGAGCAAGTCTGGATCATTCCCTAAGGGTTACCAGGAGGGTTTCTCTGGTCTTTCTCTGCAATGGGACTCTCCAGCTCAAGTACAGAGCAGGATGACAGTAACGTTTTAGGGTAACTGCTGTTGTATCCCTTCCTAATCCCTACTAGAATACATAATAATGATTTGATGCATTGCCTTTCGACCTTGATTGCTGTTACTGCTTCTTATCCATGTAGTTCATTCCTCTTACTTGCTTATCATCCATATAATAAATAAGCCTATCCCAAAAGAAGTCATTCTTTTGTTCTGATCACTTCACTAACAGCACTAACTGGCAAAAGAATACTTCCCTTCCTCTGGCAAAGAGCTCTCCTTCTCATCCAGGTGCCTGTGGCTGAAACTGGAATTCCACCTCCAAAATGCCCTATGTCCAAGGTTAATAATTGCCAAGGAAATTCCCCACCGATCATAAGCAATCACCTATAACTTCTCCTCTGGAATCGTTACTGCTTTGGCTTTCTGTGGAAGTGTTTCCAACATCCATTGAGGCTTCAGGGGCTTGCTCGGGTTGCTTATGGCTCACCCTGACAGGCCCAAGCCAACTCCAACTACCCAGAATTTCAGGGCAATATTGATGCAGTTTCTAAATGCTCCCCTTCCCTGCAAGTCAGTCCTTCACTGCACATCCAGGGAGCCGATTTACTCCGTCCTTTGTACTCAAGAGCACCTCTCCAGCACAAATCCCACCTCTCGCAGACACAAACCAAACAGAGACCTACTGCAGGTGTTTGCATTGAAAGTACAATTCTTAGTACATCTGGCTACATGATTAAAACACATGCATGCATTGATGTCATAGAGGGAAAGCTTTTCAGTGGAGAAAACAGCCATTTTGGTAGCATACTTGGATACACCTTCAGAAAAAGCAGAATTGGCACCAATTCCTAAGACTCCTGCTGAGGAATCCAGCCTTCCTTGGGACACCCAATGCAGCAGACACTGAAAAAGGAGGGAAAAAGCCAAGCTTGGAGTGGAAAAATAGAACATAAATACACCAGCCTTTCAAAAACCTTCACATTGCAATAGTGGGAAACAGTCACATTTACTCTTTCCTTGCTTTTTGCGATTACACAAATATGAAATAGAAACATGTTACACAGAATGCAGAGCTAGGATTTTACAGGTGTTTATTTTGGCAGTCTGAATGAAAAATGTCTCTTCCCAACACTAACACCCAGCCCCGTTTAAATCCATACTTAGCCCAGGGGCAGGGCATATCACCCCTCTCCCTACCACAGGCGGCTGGTGCAGACAGGAGAGACAACCCAGGCGGGCAAGGCCCAGCAGGTATCATCTCCTGGCACCAAAAGGTCTGCCAGCTTAAGAGTTGTGGGAAGAGATAAAAAACCAGAGGTGACCAAAAGGCCTGGTTCCACACTGTAAAAGTAGTACAGGTTGTCAGGAGGCAGAAGTCTCTGACACGCTCCCTGGGAACGGGCAAGACAATTTCTCCCTGAAGCCCGGACGCAACTTCGTGGTCATTTTTCCAGAAATTGAGGGAGAGGATTTCAATGTGTGCCCCTTCAACCATTTGGTGGTAAGGAACATTGGATCCTAAGTTCTGCTATTTCTTAGCTAGCTGAAAATTTAATGGTACATTTAACCCTGTGCATATAATACTAGTGGTCCCTTTTGTCTTACTCCTGTGTAGTAATAGTCTCTTTTAAGTCTCATGTCTGTTAGTTTTGTGTCCATTCACTAAATAATTCATTCTATAATAGACCAAATCGGCCATCATTAAAGAACTTACGAATGAGAGCGGCTCTTGGCGTGCTGGCCACCTCCCTAACGTGACTGCCCGCTACCAGAGGCCTGGGCTAAAGGCAGGGACTTCTTTAAACCCACATCATCCATTCATTACATTCTGGAGTAGTCAAGTGAATATTATGAATGAATATTATGAAAAGAGGGGAACGTGTTGCCCCTGTGCAGTCAGCTAAAAATACCTCTGCTGCTGCTACACAAACCGGCTGCTTGCAAGCACAACACAGCCGTGCAGACGCAAGCATCCCAGCCTCTGCAGAGGCAGATCTTAAGGCGTTTAAGACCGCTGCCGAAAGAAACTCCAAATGTACTAAGAAATTGTTTAGGAGAGAAACAGGAAACAACTGCCTGGAGTTTCCAAGTGCCAAAACCTGCTTCCGAGTGGCAGGGGGGGAAAGCGGCAATTCAAACGCCTCACAAATAAAAACCAAATCAACCAACCCATCAACCTAACAACGCTCCTTTACAGCAAGCAAAGGCCACACATCCTAAGGGCTAGATGACCCATGAGCCAGCTTCCCGACATTCCTGCATTTCAACAGCTTCTGATTGCCCCTTGTACTCCCTACAAAAGCCAAAGACTAAACTCAAGTTTTAGAAAAATAAAATTAGAATTGGTGAAACTAACGCTAATAAAAAGTGTTATCTCTTACACGGCTAAAATCTGTTGGGATATCATTAAGAAGCAGTATATTTAGAATGCATTTTACTTACAACTCTTCTGCTTGACTAATCAAAGAGGCAAGCAGAAGCCAGCGTTTAAAAATTGATTCACAAAACCGAATCCTAACACAAAACCCTGTCCCTACAACTGTCCCAAATGCATTCACACATAAATAAAGGGCAGTTTGTAGGAGTGGCTGCCTTCAGCAAAATACCAAGTTCCCTCTCGAAGGTGAAACTCCTGAAAACTGATAACCAGTGAATCAAACTGTAATTACAAAAGCAGATGCTCTATCTACTCCCCACCAAAAGGAAATGTTCCTGGATTTTTCTGCGATAGCCACAGAGTTCGCTCAGATGCTTTAACTTCCATTTGAAAATTCTGTTCCTGTATGTGAATTACCTCTGTGTGTGGGTGTGGCAATCAAGAGAACCACTTCAGGAGATACACATTAGCACTGCTAAAGAAAGAGATAGACCACAGAAACTCCTCCTGCCTGAGGGAGAGATTAAACCAGTTCCCTTTGTCCCTCAACCCCCCAAGCTCTGCCTGCTTGCAAAGACGAGATTTAAATACCAAAGGCCAAGCCAATCCTGGTGATATCTCGCACCCTACAGCAAAATTGGTTCTAATGAATACTCCTGCATTTCTAGAAATACAGGGCAATAGCTCAAAATGTTGAAACAAGAGCACAAGTGATAAAAAAAAGACTAGGACGTGTACCAGCCAAAGAATTACAAGCTACAGCACTGGTAGTAAAAAGAAAGACAAACACTGTATGACTAATTTTGTATGGTTATCTGGGCTGGTGCCACATGGTGATTGTACCGCTGAAAGTGTTAAGAGTGGCAAGTGAATGAAAAAGAGAAGTTTCAGCAAGAAAAAGCTTCAATGGTTGTCTCAATTCTGAGCCATAGAACTCCAGTTCTACCTGACCCAGACCTTACAAGCCTATTGTAACAACAAAATGGATTCGCTGACAAAAATCAGAAAGATAAAAAGTAATCCACAGCACTGACATCAATTTGGTAAATGGTCGCATTATAAGTTAAGCCATACTAGAAACCTTATTTTTGCAGCACAAAGAAAAGACTAACCATTGACCAAAAAGGTGTGTAAAATACTTCTATACAGCGCTCCCAGTGCCAGCTGAAACTTAGATAAAGCCATCCAAACCTAGCACCATCCTACACATCAAAAGATAACAAAACACGCTGGTCAGCACAGCAGATAAGCTGTCTTGAACCTCTGAACCATCTACCAGTTACAAGTGATTACCAGGAGACGCAGGCATGCTGATACAGATCCTGATAGTTCAAGACTTAGCCACTGGTTTTCCAGCCCCCCTGTCCTAAACTGTACAAAGCGACACCCTTGCCTCTGGGCGAGCTCAGCTTTGCACTGAAACAAAGCAAATTTCTCACTGAAGCCTCACAAAGCGCTCCTCCACTGCCCCCGCCTGACAGCAGCGAGCGCAGCGCTGAGTCTGCAGCCAGAGGGCAGAGATGGAACCGCTGCCGCAGCTCTCTGGGGGAAACGCGCCCGCTGTTGCTCAAGTTCCACAGCTGTGATTTCTCCAGTCACCTTGAATGCCCAAGCACACCCTCACCGGGCAAAAGCCAGGCACCGGGCCGAGGGGGACCCGGCGGCGCCCGAGCCCCGCGCACGGAGCGCACGCAGCGGGCGGCACGGCCGGGGCCGGCTCGGCTCCGCACGGCTCGGACCGGCGCGGCTCCGTCGGGCCCTGTCGGCAGCCCAGCCCCCAAACTGCCATTCCTCCTCAGAAATTCCCCGGGGGCCGGGAGTGCTCCCGCGCAAGACATTCGGTGCCGGGGCACGGCCAGAAGCGCCCTCAAATGCAGCGGCACGCCCCCACCTAAACCCTTCAAATGCTGGAAAAGCTGGAGTTTCCTTGAATATAACCCCTGGAACTGAGGCAACGGGGGCCGTTTACCTCCATTTAAGCCAATACAATGGCAAATAAAGGGGTTCTCCCCTTCAATTTAATCCTCTGACATATCAGAAGGACAGGGGCTTTCCTCAAATCTCTCAAATGATGGGAAAAGGGCGATTTTTACCTCAATGGAAACCCTTAAAAAACAGGGACAACGGAGCTTCCCCCTCAACGTAAACCTCAGGACGATGAAAACGGAGGGGGAGGGGGTTGGAGGGGGGGTGTTACCCTCAATTCAAACCCATAAAATGGAAACACCCGTGCCCTCCCCTTCCATTTCAAATGGAACACGGGGATTCCCGGTCAATTGATACCCCTAGCACCGCAGAAAAGGCAGGTTTTCCTTCAATCAATACCCTTAAAATCATAAGTGAAGGGGGTTCTCAACCAGTTCAAACACAGACAATAAGGGAAGAGGAGCTTCTGCCCTCAATTTAAACTCCTTCTGTCCTCGTAACTTGGATTTTCCAAGTCCCCTCCCCTCATCCAAACAGCCTCTGCAAGCTTGGGGGGGTCACAGCATGCACTCCAGGGGACCTGGAGGAACAAGAAAATAGAAGCAGAAGCTCCTTATTTTACAGGTGGGCATTCCACCCCCAGGAAGGCCCAAGTTATCCAGGGACCTTCCCAGACCACTTCCCAGATCCCATCAGGGTGGACTGCAGTGAAAGACTGCACGAACCCTGTTTGCAAACACGTGCACCCCTACGTGCGTACGCAGGGTTTATTTCAGAACCGTGGGGCTGCGACGGAAAGCAGCCATGCAGCCCTTTGGTCCCTATCGCAATACAGCAACAACAAAGTATGAAATGATCACTTAAAGAAACATAGAAGGGAAGAGAAAGTTTTACAACTTGTGCAAGTTGTGTCAGGGAGGGCCATTAGCAGGAGAAGAGGCACCATCTCTCCTTGCAGCATTTGCCTCTTACCCCCTTCAAAGCCCCATTTGCAGCCTCCAGGCAGCGAGAGTTCACCCCCCCCCCCCCCGTCTCATGCGCACGGGCCATTCCACACCCAAAACCTTCCCTGGACCCAGCCCAGCACCCTGGCCCTCCACAAGTGGGCAACTCTCAGAGCCATCACTCAGCAATAGTCCAGCGTCTCCCAGGGGCTTGAGCCAAACAGTTGCAGCAGCCTGGAACTCCCTGGGAAGAGGAACACACGAGTTCTGCACCCACGCAACGGAGCAGCTGCCCTGGCCCAGCTCTGCCTCCTCTGCCAGCAGCAGGGTAGGTGCAGCTCTCACCCACCAGGGCTGGCAAGGGGCAAGCGCCTGCGCCCAGCTGGGCACCGATGTGGCGCGGCCCCAGCGCGCTCCGCCAGTGCCCCCCAGGAACAAAGGGACAGCACCAAACAAGACTCACCGACAGCACTCCCAAAAACTCTCCAACACCATTTACTGCTTCTCTCTCTGCAAGGGCCCAACAAGTTCTGGCTCAGGTCTTGTCCCAGGCTCGCCGGTGACCTTGAGAGGAAAAGGTTATGTTCAAATTCAAGCAGGAGTTAAAAACAACAGAGAAGCACAAAACAAGACAAATGATCTTCCACCGCCCTCAGCAGCCTCAATTCAGGAAAGTCAACAGAAACTCAAGAGCGCCACAGGGCAAAGGTCCAGGTGTACCTTTAGATACACTCAAACATCCTGGAGTCCTGGATTTTCCTAGTGCCTCGGTACCCAACGTCAGGGGGGAAAATATCCCAGTTCAGGCTTCCCCAGCCCCTCTCCAGGTGTCACCCCCAGCCCTCCCAGCGGCTCCCAGTTCCCAGGCACCCAGCCAGCAGCTCCTCGGTCCTGGGAGGCGTGTGGCACTTCCGGAAGTACACCATGCCTTGGAGCAAGCTGAGCAAACAATTCCAGACCTAAAACCTTCAATCCCTGCAAGTCAAGGCAGACTCACAAATGCCCCAGAATTCGCACCTGCCATGGAAAAGTTAAAAGATCAACGTCTGCCTGAACTGCATTTGCAGGGTCCAATTGCACCCATTTTGCTCTGCCTCACGCTCGCAAATTGCCCGGAACGTGCTGTGTACAACAGCCTGGAAACCATGGAAAACTCCTGACACTGGTATCCCGATGCCTCTTGCAGACACCCAGCTCAGGGAAACCTTTGCAGCAAAGCCCATCCTAAAGGAGCTGTTTTCCCCGAGGAAGCCCAGCAGCAGCAGCGCTGCCCCAGAGCACAAAGCAGCAGCTCTGCTGGGGAAGAGCATCCTTCAGTTCCTCTGCTGCTCACTTGACCACAGAGCTGTTCCTAGGCCACATTCACTGCCCCACCCTGGATGAAATACCTGCACCCCCCCTTCCAAGTGCTCACTGCTCCCTGCTGTTCACATGACCTTTTCTACATCAAAATACCAGGAACAGTGCGCAGACAAATGCAGACCTTTCCAAAAAAAAAAAAAAAAAAAAAGGTAAAAAAACTGGGTTTGCATAAATAAGCACTGAATCTAAAAACTTTTATGTTTCCAGTATTCCAACCATGTCCAGATGGTGAGCAGGTGCTAAAAATAACAACAGAAAAGCACAAAAAGAGACAAATCTTCCTTCTCAACCTTCAGTATCCTCAATTCAGGAAAATCACCAAACTCAACAGCTCTATATAGAAGGGGAAAAAACCCCACATGTACTTTGAGCTGGTGAGAAGAACAGGAACCTGCAGCAATTAAGGCTGCACAGTCCACAGCAGCGAGAGCTCAGCACGCGTCCAGACAGGAAATTCCAGCACCTAAATTAAAAAAGAAGAAAAAGTTGATTACTTTTTTTTAAAGTTACTCTAAGTTCGTAAAACCAAACCAGCCTTTGCTCTTGATTTTGGCTCACTGATGCACACACACACAAGAAGCCAACGGTCACACAGGCCCCGCTTGCAGAATTCCTGATCCAAACCCTCGCCTTTCCTGCCCAGCACTGAGGGAAATCTGACAGAGGATTCATAAAGAGCCCTCGCTGAGAGCAGTCATCGCCCCAGGCCTTCAGGCTTGGCAAGATCCTGAAGTGAACGGACCCAAATTCAATTCCTAAATCTGAATCTCTGACAAGTCTCGTTAGAAAGACAGCGGACAGTCCATCAGAACACAGAATTAAAAGGCTGCACAAGGAATAACAGAAGCTTTTCCAGGAATAGCACAAGTTCCTTTTTGTCCCTCACCGGTCCGGGACCGTGAGACCGAACCTTGGGCCCCAGGAGACAGGAGAGCTGTTATCAACACTCGAACCTCCCAAGCGTTGTTATTGCTCAGAGAGCTGCGCCGGCACTGAGCTACTCCCATGCGCCTGCAGGGCTCTGGGGAGGGGCAAGATGACGTCCCACTCCTGCCTGGAGAAATTTCAACGCCCTAAAAAGTCATTTCCCTTCTCTCTCTCTGAGCCATGGCCAAAGCAGCTGTGTAGAACAACCTGGGGGATTTATGAAAGGGCTGATTCTCTCAGGAAAGACCCCAGACCCTGAGGAAACAAAACCACCCCAAATTTCCAGCTGAAAACACGCTGCCTCCTGAACGGGAGCGCACAAAACTCTCTAGAGCCAGACAGGAGATGACAGACCGGAAAAAGCCAAAAGATGTGCTCTGCTTGCATGCACTCTCTGACTCGTAATTCCAAAGGAAATTCCCCACGGATCGTAAGCAGTCGCCTACAATTCGTCCTCTGCAATCGTGACTGCCTTGGCTTTCTGTGGAAGTGTTTCAAACATCCAGGGAGGGTTCAGGGCCTCGGCTGGCTCGTTTATGGCTCTTCCTGACAGGCCCAGGCCAAACCCAAGCACCCCCCTCACTGCTCCAGCCCCAGTTTCAGGGAAATATTGATATGGCTTAGAAATACTCTCCTTCCCTGCAACTCAGTCCCTCCCTGCGCATCCCCGGAGAGGATTTACTCCGTCCTTTGTTCCCGACAGCACCTCTCCAGCGCAAATCCCACTTCACACAGACACTGACTAAGCAGACCTAAGGCAATGGTTCCAGCAGCAGCTGCAATCCCGAGCTCCCTGTCTCCTGCACAGCTCATCCAAGCACTCCCAGCAATCTCACCTCGGCCCAGACACTCTCTGTCCTCAAGAGGGAAGCACAACCTGATGGCACGCAGCTCTGGCACCACATTCCCTCTTCCCTTCTCCCTTTTTCCAGCACACCAGGCTGCTGGCAATGGCATTCCCTAGGCAGCTCATCCCAGCACAGAGAAGAGGAGCCTGTGACTTACCCACACCATGGGCAGGACAAGGGGGGCCCTAGCTGGCAGGGACGGGTTCTTCTAGCACAGAGCTTTCTGAGCCCAAAAAGGAGCCTTGCTTTGGCTTCCCTGACTTATTCAGCAGCCCTCTGGAAACATGTGGCAGGGAGGGAAGCTGCTTTTCCTGACACCATTCAGCTGCCAAAACCAGTAACCCCTCCACAGTGCTCCTGCAGCCTTGCCTGGCCCTGGGGCCATAGAACAGGAGCCTTGTGGGCATGAACCTGCCCCTGATTCATCCCCTGAGCAAAACCCACTAGTGAAAGGTGGTGAGAGCAACCAGGGCAGGGGTGGTAAGCAAATCTGTGACATCCAGATGCCTCACCAAACACGCTATCTGACATACAAAATAATAAGCAGAAACCTTATTTCTGATATTTCCTCACTTCTAAGTCTCAGAACTTGCAACTAAACCTACTCCATCTGAAGATTTGCGTATGTCATTTATTAGATCATTTGTAATCTTCCTCGCTGCTGAAGGGTTAACATGGGTGTCCTTACATCCTGATGCTTATAAATAATTAAGGACACAGCAGAGTTCTTCACTAAAATCTACTGTAGTCTCTTCCAGAACTGATTTCTAATCCTTTCCAAGACAGCTGCACAATGTAATATTAAAAAAAAAAAAAGTGCTGAACCGTATTTCACAACTTGCCAGCTGCCTGCCAGGGCAGAGGGGTGCATGGTTCTGGCAGGGAGGGCACAGCCTCAGCACCAGCCCGCCTGGAGAACCTAGCTCTGCTCAGTGCCAGTGCCTCAAGCAGCAGTGCCTCAGGAAGGACCATTTCCCAGCCCATCCAAAAGGACATAGGCATTTACTGGTCTGGCCACAGGGAGGGGGTGAGTGCTGCAATGGGGAGGCTCCTGCACAAGTTTGGAGTGGGCAAAGAAGGCACAACTGAGAAGGAATGGCCACCTCAGCCCCTCTCCTTCATTACAGCTCTGCACCTTCCCCTACCTGTAGGTCATAGGGAGAGGTGACAATGGGCACTGAGGGAATTAGTTGGCTGAGCAAGCGGGCAGGCAGAAGGTCCAAGAAGCTGACTTGTAAAAAAACCCCAAAACCTAGAATGGTTAATCGTGATTAACCACATATCAGAAATGCCTTCCTCTCTAATGGTAAAGCCACTGACACACTTCTTCTTCTCTTGCTTTGTCATTTATCTCGTAAATCAACCCATCTGCTTTCAAACCAAACGTGCCAAGTAAATATGAAGATTATTAGGAAGCCTTTTTATTTCCCTAGAGCAAATTAAACAGCTGGAGGTTACATTTTTTTTAATATTGCCAAGCTGTTACCAGGCGTAACAAAAGGCAGTTGGCTGCACACACAGCCCCGCAATGTTTCACTGGGCTGATGCAGCAAAATCAAGGAACTTGTGCCTTGCACCCAGCTGCAAATGCCAGAGACGCACCGCTGATTTTATGGCAACTGTCACACCAGGAGAGCTGATCCTCCCAGACAGTGGAAGTACACAATTAGGTCACATTAAACATCGAGAAAATGACACAGCAGTTCCACATGCCAACTACAAGTGAGTGACACTGGAAAACAGTTCCTAGCTGGCAAGAGCCATCCCAGCATCAGTGCATAATTTCTGCTAAAAGTTTACAGATGAAGTCTGAGGGTGCAGAAGCGTGAGCAATCACCCAAACAGAGGGATTCATAACATTTTCCCACAAGGCAGAGAAGTAAGACAGGCAAGCACCAAAGCCTGGTTTATTCCCCCTGGGAAGCCACCGCTACCTCCTGTTCACAGAAACAGAGGGGCTGGGTACAGCATTCCTTCAGCAGGGTTTCCTTTAGGGCCAGAATAACAAGATGAAGCAGTGATGCTCACAGCAGAAGCTTCAGACTTGTGTAGGCTTTTTTTCCATGTACAACACCAAGCTCCTAGCCCTACCACAGGAGCAAAAGTGTTTGCAGTGTCTTTACCATTGCACCCACACACTACAAAGTACGTCCTTGGCCAGAGGTGGACTAGCGAAAAAAGCACAGCCCAGTCTGCTTACAGAAAGCCTTTTGCATCCTGTCAGCACCACCTACGTTCAGCTTAGTCCAGTCTTGCAAACCTGAAATCAAAGGTAGTTATGAAAGGCAGATGTTGTCACAGATAACAGACATTCTGTTGCACAATATTTGGTGCTCGCCACAAATTGCACCAAAACAACTTCTATGCCATTGCCACAACAGTGGTAATTCTTTAAACATGAATAAAAGGGCTCTGTACAGGAGGGCAATGCTGCATGGGGAGAGAACACACCACACCATGTAAACTTCAACACTGTGAGAAGTGTCAGTCTATGTCTTTTTACTCCCATATACTCCCATGTATCTTGAAACTACTTGTGGAGTCCACTGATTACAAAAGCATGTTTAATCTTGCCCGTGATCAAAGACATAGCCATGATGCAGCAGCAAGCAGTGCACCTCAGGGAAACGTCACACAGTTTTTGGGATGGTAAGTGGGCAGCACAGCTTTCTCAGCACATGAATTAACACCTCAATTCTTTAAAAGTTTCCGTTTTACCAGTTTCTTCACCAGCACTAGTTGTCATGATCAGCAGTCCTGTTGCAATATCTCCTCTGCATGCATCCTCACAGAGCGTCCCCACGGTTCGCTCCCAAACACAAGAGCAAGGCTATTCTTTACACTTTTAGGTCAGCCCTTTAGCACAGGCCAAGAGCAGCAGCTCATCCCAAAAGCAGCTGTCAGAAAGGCACAGGCAGATAGGCATGCAGGAAGTAACCTCCTGAGGTACTGCTGCTGCACTGCCCATGACCAGGTCTGAGAGCAAAGCCACGCACCAGCACATGCTAAGAACCAAGCTGAGGGTTTAGAGGAAACAACCAACCTCCAGGATATTTTGAATCGTGCAACTTAAGTTACAGTCCAGAACAAAGACGTAGAAGTTATGACACCCTCATAAATCAGATTTAGTCTGGTCTGTCACGGCACAAGATTACAATGTCACACTTTCACAGAATGGTTAAAGATTGGAAAGGGACCACTGGAGGTCACCGAGTTCCCAGAAATGCAAGGGTCCCCCAAAGCAGGTTATTGAGGATTGTGTCCAGATACCTTCTGAATACCTCCAAAGAGGGAGACTCCACAACTTCTCTAGGCAATCTGTTCCAGTGCTTGGGCATCCACACAGTAAAGTTCTTGCTCATGTACATCAGTTTCTGCCCGCTGCCTTTTGTACTATCGCTGGGCAAAACCCAACCAGAGCCTGGCTCCATCCTCTTGGCACTCTCCCTTCAGATACTGATAGACTTTGATGAGGTTCCCTCTCTGTCGTCTCTTCTCGAGGCTGACCAGGGCCAGCACCCTCTGCCTTTCCTCACACATGAGATTCTCCTTAACCATCTTTGTCACTCTAAGCTGGACCCTCCCCAGAGGCTCCATGTCTCTCCTGTCCTGAGGAGCCCAGAACTGCACACAGCACTCCAGCTGTGGCCTCAGCAGGGCCGAGCGAAGGCGCGGGGTCCGTCCCTCCCGGGGAGGCTCCGGCGGCCTGTGTGAGGGCCGGGCAGGAGCGGGGCGCGCCGGCCGCTCCCTCTCGCGGCCGCGGGGCCGCGCTGGGCTCGCAGCGCTGCGGCTGCCGGGCCCTCGCTCCCGGCAGGGCCCGGCCTGGGCCCCACCGCCCGTGCGGGAGCACCGGCCGCCGGACCCGCCTCCCGGGACACAGCCCCGCTCCCGCCCGACCCCTGCCCCGCTTACAACACCTCGAGCCCTAAGTGACAGCTGGGCTTCGCAGGACCGAGCGCGATGGAAAAAGGGAATCCAGCCGAAATACGCACGCCTCACACTCCCAAGCTGTAGGGTGGGCTCTGATGAGAGCAAGAGCTCCTCAAGACAGGCCCAGCCTAACCTGGGGGAGACCTGGGACAGAGGAGCTTGAATGTCCCGTACCTGGGAAAGCAACAAAAAGCCTTAACCAAAAATTATTTAATTAGTTCCTAGTCAGCATAAGTTTTCCTCCCTAATTCCCCATGCCCTCCCCACGACCCCAGCCAGCCTGGGTTTTGTAGAGTAATTTTAGGGCTCCGTGTTTCTGACCAGATCTCATCTACTGTGACATGTGACAGAGCCCAGTGAGTGGAAGGCTCCAGCCCACAGATCCCCAAGAAAATCTAAGATTTCCTTGCTGCTCATGCAGTTTTCTCAGACTGTTTGTCAAAAGTTATTGGTGGCTATTTTTTAAATGAAAGGAGTAGAGAGAAAATAGCTTGGAGGCATATTGGGCTAGCAGATTGTTCAGACTCTGTACAGGGACAATAAAGCTTTTAGGATCCTTTGATTGACATATATAATGAAGGTAGCTGTCAAACTTTTGTGCAGCAATTTTATTTTGTATTGACAAGCTATTTCACTGGCCAGGGTTTTGCATCAAAGGAATAATTCACATTGTTGTGGTGCTGCTATTTACAGAGCCTAGAGGACAGTGGCATCACTACAACATAAATATTAATATTCAAATTTCTTTTGAACTACATAACTCTGTATGCAACCTATCCTACGTGCACATCTTCATACAGGGAGAAAGGCATTGTTCTGCAGAGAGAAGGGGGCCTGGAGCTGCTGGGGGTTGTTGTTCATTCACTGATTCATCATGTAGCCTTTGAAAAGCCACTTAGTCACTCTGCAGTTGAATGTTTCTCTCTGGGGAGCAGAGAACAAAGCCTCAACACAAACTGCCATCACTGTTACCAGTCAGAGTGGCAGAGCTCACAGAGCCAGCATGGGGTCAAGGGGCTGCTCTGAGCAGCCCTTGTGTGCACAAAGCCCAGGACAGCTGTGCTCTTCCCAAAGAAGCTTCTTTCTCCTGCCAAAGCAGTGGCAGGGTCAGCTTGGGCTACCTAAGACAGCAGTTGCTGCTTGCCCACTACCTTTCTTTGATTATGAACAATAACTTGCCAAGAAATCACTAGCCTCAGAGAAAACAGGCAGAAAGCAAACGAGAGGGCAAAGCAAAATATAAAGGAGAGGGGGGAAAAAAAAATCCACATAAGCAAGGATGACTCTCACACTGTATTTGCTATGCAGTCAAGCCCACAAGTGGGTTGTGTATCTGAAGGTGGAAATACAAAGACATGTCCTGCTCCCTGGGGAAAGGTAAGCAACTTCTCAAATGATCTTTAGAGGCTATTATTAGTCTCGCACTAGCACTGACATACCCTGTGCCCAAAGCCACAGCATGCACACACTGTATCCATAAAAAGAGATATTCATAGCTCTGCAGCTCATAGAAGTGCTGTGCCCGTGCTCTGGTACCAGTATCATTTAAAACAAAACAAACCAAAAAAAAGTTTGAGTTGCAAGTGAGCGCATGGAAGAACTTGCACGGCAAGAATTTGGAAAGAGCATGGTAATCCAGCTTGGTCAATGGGCACACATTTTTTTAAGAGTGTACCAGATTTGTTTGTTCAGTCATTCCTATATTCATTTTCAATTCCAGAGACAGGAGCTTCATGTCTAGCCCCAAAATAACAGCATTGTCTGAGACAAAGCCAACTTGGTAAGGGGTACCAGAGCTTTTCCCAGCCCGTTTATGTAATAAAGCATTATATACAACTGTTGGAAAACATACCAGTTTAAAAATCTTTTATCTATGACTTTAGCCAGGTTTGCTCATCTTTGCCCCAGGGGAAGGGAACTGAAGCTTCTTTCCAGGGCATTGTTTCTCTAGGTGAGGCCTGATGGGCTTAGCACTTCAACAGATTGGGAGTAGCCCCAACAAGATAAGGCCATCGATGGAACATCAACAGAACACGTCAGCGGCCATCTAGGAACATCTACCCCAGACTCTGCCTCCTGCAAAGACTGATAAGAAAATCAAGCAATGAAGATCTAATTAACATCAGAAGCAGAAGAAATCCGGATCTAATAGGAGAGCAGATACTAGGAACTACACAACTTGAGACCAATGAACACTGACCCAATTCATTTCTATGAGTTTTGACTGCAAAAAAGATCTGAAAATTCTAGTAAAGGTCATGTGTCATGGAACGATTCTCTCTGCACACCCGGGCTATGTGCGGATGAGATGATTTCTGTGGTACATCCTGGCCAGAGAAGAAAGTAGTGCCTTGACTCTCTAACATTAAAAATGTTGTTGGAGGGCTTTTTGTTTTTCCTGCAGTTTCAGTGACACAACCAGGAAGCAGAACAGGAGCTTTATGTCCCTGTTACTTGGGTCCTAAAATACAGAGAAAGACAGGGCAGAGAGCAAAGAAGAAAAACAGAGCTTTGCCCTCATTCACATGATAGCCCTGTAAGGCTTTAACCCAAAAGATAGAACTGTATAGTGAAACATCTCTGGGGGACTCCCTTGCCTGGCACAGAGGGGTTCTGCAGATAGACTTCCAGGGTGGGGAAAGAGTACCAAGTCGGCAACACAAATTACTTCAGGCCAAACTCCAACACATAACTAGAGATTCCATAGATACATCCAGCCTTAAGCCCAGGAGCAATACAGGTGGGGAGAACGGAGCCTGGGGGATTTAAACTACCTATTTAAGCAGTTCAAGGTAGCTGGAAGTAGCACTGGTGCCTCTGGGTTTCTCTGTTCATTATTTAAGGTGAACATAAAAACACAGAGTGCAGGAGCCCAAGGATGTTCCTCACTGGCTTCAAGCTGGCAGTTTGCTAAAAGCAGCGCTCGTTGGTTTCCTTGGTTTGCCGACCAGCAGTGCCACCTCCCCTCCCTGCTGCCACGGTGCTCAGCCTTCCCCAGTGTTAACAAAAGGGCACGTTACTCTGCTTCGCCAGATTTTAGCTCGGAGAATTTCATTCTGAACAGTTCAGCATCTGCTTTAGCCAAAACAGTTCCGCTATTTGCAGGAATATTATTAAAGGAAAAATATAGTGCTTGGCACATGCTACCTAAATTCAGGCAACCTTTTATATGAGGATTTCTAGCTTCGGAAGGGAAATTTTGAAATCTGGCAGAGAGGTGACCTTTGTGGTAGAAATGTGTCTATCCCTATCAAAACCTACCTACCTTTGGCCAGATTACAGAGCAGGGAAATACTTGCAGTTAAGGGCGCAGTAACGAGTTCTGAGAACTGCAGTTACTTGCTGTTTCTGCTGTGGGCAAGAGGTCCCTTATCTCCTGCAGAGCTGCAGCTTGTGCTCACCCCCTGCCTTGGCCAGTTATGGCTGCACAGGTCCTCCATGGCTGGATGACGAAATTACAGAGCCAAGGGTGAGCGGAGAGACCAGCATTCCATCTGACGTCTACATACATTCCCGTAACTTTTGGATACAGGACAGCCCCATCTGCCACACAGCCCAGGTTCAACGTCAGCATCACGAGTGCTGCGCAGGCACGAGGGCACTGCGGAAAACAAACTGTGACCAAAAAAACCAGGGCCATTACAATACATCGATGCACAGCTGGAAGAATTAATACGTCAAGCAGACAATGGCATCGCAGACGTCCCCTAATAATGAAGGCTTGAATCTGCTGTCTCAGTAAAACTCTCTAAACGAGGTTTGTGTGCAGCTTATGGAGAGTTTCAGAAAGAAATATAAATATAGGCCATCATTCTGCAAAGCTTCACAAACCCAAACCCTTGCATTCAGGTGCCATCTCACGGACTTTGCTGCAAAATCAAGGCCATTGACGTTAAAAGCACAGACAAGAACATCTGCTCAAACTGATGTGTTTTAACTGTATTAGTTAATTATCCAGACAACTCTTCTTATGTCATGGAAATGCAGTTTGAACACTGGCAGATAAATGCTCTTGCATTAAAAAGGGAGAAATCAGTATTTGCTGTTGTATGTAAGCAGCCATTAGAAGAAACAGTCCCACCTTTCACCCAAGCATACCTTCTCCCCCATCTTCAGCACATTATGCAGTCCTTCTGTGTATCCATGTGTGGGATCTCAGGACTCATATCCATATACCGAGAACTGGCATGTCGTCATCATCCTAGAGAATGATTTCAGTTCATGAAGTGCTGCTAGGAAAAAGATTATAATTCCTCTCACCAAAAGCCTCAACGGGCTACAAAGGAAGAGTACAAGGAAAAGTTAACTTCTTTCTTCATTATATGTATGCCCTTTCCTCATGCATAAAGCAGGAGCAACACAGAACTTCTATACATATAAAGAAGTTCCATAAATAGATAGATTATATACTTCAGTACATATATATATGTAGATAGATATAGATCTATGTATTATTATATACATACTTCAGGTCTGGTTAAAGCACAGCAGCGAGCAGAGGGGGTCTGTGGTGCTTTCATTCCGTGAGAGAAGGAAACCATACCTCCTGCAGAAGGCAAACTGTCCGTGCAGCCTGCAGAAGGCACTCAACAAACAATTTTGGTTTGTCACTCAAGTGCTTGGTTAATGATTCACCCTGAACAACCGGGCAAGGAAGAAGCGAGCTTGTCCTCCTTCAGTGCACTGGCTGCATTAAGAAGAAAGAGCTCAACGTGGAGCCAGTGTAAGAGAGAAACTTCCCACCTGCACTGCTGCAGGAAACTCTTCCCAGGAGTATGAACTGGGATTATGTATCACAACAGCAGGTATGGCTGGAACTATGGAACCAACCCAGCCACACATGGACCTCGTGATATATTTTTCATTAGCAGAACCCAGATCCTTTACGCAGTAGTTGCCTCCCAAATGTGGAAACTGCAACATAAAAAGCACATTTGGGTGACTTCTTGATGGGTGACTGCAAAGCCACAGGCTCATCTCAGCTCTCCCACAGACCCAGCCTTGGAGTGCCTGAAAAATCCTTTTTTCCTCTTATGCTTCTGAATGGTTAAGGCAGCGTGGCTAGCCATTTCACAGGGGATTTCAAGAAAATGACACGCTTGATGTTTACATGTTTTTGCCCATGAGACAACTTTGATATGCCTTGTGAAACACATGCTTTCACAGAAATCTGAGGAGGAAAACAACATCACCAAGAACAGTAAAATCTTGTTCTGTTTGGAACAGACAATTTTAACAAGACTGTTTTAACGGGAATAGGATTTGGTAGATATTTTTAAATGTTGGCAGCAGGTTTTGCTAGACAAAATTTTATGATATCATTCATTGGATAGATTGCTAATCTGCAAAAACCCATCATTTGAGACCCATTCTAACATTACAGAAGTCCCTTGATTTCCATGGACACAAGGTCAGGCCATTTATGAGTGTGAAGTGTCCCCAGTACTTAATTTTTCCAGGTGACACTCGGTGCCACTTGGCTGTTTGAAAGACAATTTGAGCTAGTACACTTCCACAAAGGACTGCACAGAATGGCCACGTTCTTCTTCCCTTCTAAGAGTTGCAGAAGCAGATATAAATGTTTCTGTGTTCAATAACTAAAATTAAGATTCCCTTTGCTTGTAGCCTCCTTCAAGAATGTCACTATTCTGTTTGAGAAACCACATCCTGCTCTGCATCCTATGTGGATTCATTCTGTCAATCCAGGGAGATCAAGTTCAGCAGCCTCCCAGGACTGCTGATAATCTCCTGAAAGTCCACAGTAAACATTTCTTTACACACTGGATCAGATCTGATGAACTATACAACTTCACACCAGCCAGGAAAGTGTGTGGGACTGACTTTTTAACCAATGCAGACGTGGGGGTACACTTACAGGCCAACTATAATTTTCCCTAGAGAATGCTGAGTATATATTTTTTCCACTCAGAGCTATTGTTCCATGTTTTCCCAGGACTTCAGAGTGTGTCCAGCAGTGACTGGAACCCCCATGCACTAAACCCACTCAGGCTTACCAGGAAGCTTCTGGGGGAGCCTCAAGTTTCGGTGCAGCTCAGAAGCTGCACGCGCCTAAAGCATCCCCACGGGAACACGAAGCTTCCCTCGTGCACTTCGTTTCTTTATCCCAAATATTCTTCCCACTCAGCCACAACCTAGAAAGGAAAAAAAAGGAAAAGAAGGAAGACCAATTAATTCTGACATAAGGAGTCTTGACTATCCCAACACACTGCCACGTGAAAAAACATCCCTGCCCCTCTAACAAATCCCCCTGATACTGGCTCCATCAAGTATCAATTATTTAAACGCTGTATTAAGGAGAGTAAAGACACAATGCTTGGAATTCTCAACAACAGCTCGCTCAGCTTGGCTACTCCAAGCACTTTCCCACCCGGGGAGCTGAGCAGTCCCAGATTTAAACACCACATTTAATACAAATCTGACAGCAATTTGATTTGATTTGGCTGCCAGCATCGGAGCTGCTTCCACACAGACACACGAGGCTGCTCCGAGCTGCCATTTTATCGGCTCCTGGGGACAGGAACAGCACCCGCACCGGCCACCTGGCTCAGCCCGGGCTCCATCCAGCGCTCACCGAGAGCTGCTGCGAGCTGAAATCCTCCCGGCCCCTCCTGCCGGGGAAAGCCTGCCTCCGGCTCCGGCTGCCCCCAGCTCTCACCTCCCGGGGAAAGCCTGCTTCCAGCTCCGGCTGCCCCCAGCTCTCACCTCCCGGGGAAAGCCTGCCTCCGGCTCCGGCTGCCCCCAGCTCTCACCTCCCGGGGAAAGCCTGCCTCCAGCTCCGGCTGCCCCCAGCTCTCACCTCCCGGGGAAAGCCTGCCTCCGGCTCCGGCTGCCTCCAGCTCTCACCTCCCGGGGAAAGCCTGCCTCCGGCTCCGGCTGCCCCCAGCTCTCACCCCCCGGCAAACAGCAGCTCCATCCTTGGTGGCTGCTCCCGGCTGCGGGCAGCCGCCGCCCTTCGGGCGGGCCGATGGCTCGGGCAGCTCCGGTGCCTGCTCTTCCTCGATGCTTTTGCGTTTTCCTGCAGCTCCCCGGGCCGGAGGGAGCGGGCGGCGGCGGCGGGGGGACGGGGGGGGGGGAACGAGAGCCCGGCACGGCACCGCGGGGCGTGGGGACCTCTCGTGGGAGAGGCGCGGCGCGAGCGGGACGGAGGTGTCCCCGCCGATGCCTGCTGGCCGGCGCCCACGCGCCTCCCGCCCGCCCCCGACGCCGCTGACCCCACAGCCCGCGTCCCCACACCGGGAAACGCCGCGGAAAATCGCGCGGGCTAAAAAAGCTTCACTTACCGCCGTCCCGAGAGTGCCGAACTGCGCCTTCCTTTCCGAGCCGCCTCTTTGAGAGCGGCACGCGGGCGGCTCCATTCCGACCGTGCCCGCCCGGTGCCCCCCGCCCGGGTCGCGCTGCGACCGCGCCTCTGCTGCCCGGCAAAACCGGCCCCGCCCCCCGCGCTGTCATTCCTCGCGGTCGCCGCCCCGCACGGTGCCCACTCCTCTCCATAGCTGTGGCCCCGCTCACGCATGGCCCTGTCCCTCGGCGCTCCGAGCCGCCCTTCGCCCCTCCCCTCCGCTGACAGACCCAGCCCCGCTCGCTCCCGCTCCTTGCCCTTGCCACGCTCGGCAGCCACCGAGGCCGCCGCCCTCTCGGCTCAGCCGGCACCGGGCGGCAGCAGCGCCGCCCAGCTCAGCCCGGGGGCAGGGACAGAGCAGAGGGAAAAGCCGGGGCAGTTCTGTCACAAGAAGGAACAGTGCACGCCCAGAAAAATAGCTCAAGGCAAGGTCACCTTTCATACTGAAGCATTCAGTGAATATGACCAGCAGAGACCCCTCTTAATGAATCTGCAGGACCATCAAAAGACTTCCAGGAGGAGGTGAATGCATGGAAACTCCTTCTAGGAAAGTGATTTTTGTGTATTAGATAAGAAACAGATTTTAATGACAATGTGTGTTTATAGTGGATAAAACCCCGCCCACCCCACCGCCCGCAGGTGCTGTTGCCGTGGCGGCCGCTGGAATGCGGCCCGGGCGCATCCCCAAGGGAAAAGGAGGCACAAAATGAGGAATTGGGAAGTAGGAGGGCGAGGCTGCGCAGCGCCCGCGGCGCCCCGAGAGCGAGGAGCAGCCCCCGCTCCTCTGAGGGCCCATCTCTGCCCCCTGTCCATGTGCAGTGCCCGGGGAAGAGCAGAGTCTGGGATCAAAGAACCGCCCAGTCCCCCACAGCAAGGAAAGCCCGGCACCCCGGTGTTTCAGGGGCACACAAAGGGCTGTGCAGGGCAGGGAAGGACCAGCAGGACCTTTCTCCTCCTCAGCCCCCGCTCCAAGGCGCAGCAGCCCCAGCTGTGAGCGGCCAGGATGAGGAAGGGGCGGCTCCTGCCAAGGGCCGCTCCCAGAGGGTTCCCCGGGCACAGCTGTGCAGGGAGCTGCTGGTCCAGAGGGGAAATGGGGGCATCCCGAGTGTCCCTCCAGGGACAATGGTCGGAGCATCCAGCAGGAGCTGGGGAGCAGCCGGAGGCACCTGGGCACAGAGCACTGCTCCCAGAAAATGCCCAGGGAAAACCCCTCGTGCCAAGGGGCAGCACCTGAGCAGGCAGGGCAGCACGTGGGGTCCCAGGGAAACATTCCACTTTCCCCTTTCATCTTGGCAGCCCTTCCCCAGTACCCCCAGAAAAAAAGGGGGGTTATGAGGAGAAAAGGGTTTTAAACAGAGGGAAAAAACTTCCTTTTCCATAATTGTCTGTGTTTAAATTGAGGGGGAATCCCCTTCCTCTGCAATTTTAAGGGTATCACTTGAAGGAAACCCTGCCTTTTCCATGCTCTTAGGGGTATCACTTGACAGGGAATCCCCATTTTCCATTATTCTCCAGTTTAAATAGAAGGGGAAAACCTTGACAATGCTATTTTATTGGTCTGAATTGAGCATAACTCCCCCATTTTCATCATCCCAAGGTTTAAATTGAGGAGAAAACCCGGTTGTCCCTCCTTTATAAGGGTTTGAATTGAGGGAGAAATCCCCCTTTTTCCATCACTGGAGAGACCTGAAGTAAGGCAAACCCCTCTTTTTCCACTATTTTAGGGGATTCAGAGGAGAGAACCCATTTATTGCTATGGCATCTATTTAAGTAGAGACAAACGCTCCCTAGTCTCTCATTTTAAGGGGTTCAATTGAAGGAAGCTCCCCCTTCTTCAGCATTTTAAGAATTTAAATCTATACTTCAGGGCACTTCTAGCTGGGTACTGGTACCCAATCTCTCACAAGGGAGCGAGCCCAGCACTCACAAAACCCTCCTGCTGCCAGAGAGCCCATTATTTTTTCAGTTTTATTTATAATGAATACAGCCCTAATTAGAGACCCTAACAGGAATTACACCACGTGTATTATTACTATTCTTCTCCACCCTCCATAGTCCTATGACTCAACAGTCACCAATGACCACTTACAGAACTTAACAAGGAATCATGCAACTCATCTATCTACACTGCCAAAACAAGAAGCTTTTTTACCCTTTCAGTGGATGCAGCTGTAGTAAAACAGAAGGCATCTACAGAGCCCCTTACTCACCTGGAATTTAAGTCAGAGCAGCCAAACAGCTGCAGCTCCTCCCAGTGCTTTTATCCCTTATGGTAAAATTGCCTCCTCCCTTTTGCCGGGCATTGTGGGAAGGAGAGGCGGGCCTGGCCAGGGGTATATTAACCCCAGCCCTGGGTAAAAGAGGCCCATTCCTTCTGTGGGGTTAGTTGGGGTAAGGGTATCTTCTTATTTCTATGGGGGGGAACTGTTCAGGTTTTTTCAGCTTTCTTTCAGCAGGTACTTTTGGCATCTAAAGCAATAGAGGCTTTGAAGATACTGTGAAGGAGATAGCATTGAGTGCATGGTTAATGATTTTTGGATTGAGTGTTCAGGGTTGATAAGGTGCTTGGTGCTTTCTGTAATTTTTTTTTTTTCCCCCCCTTGTTTTTCTTAGAAGTATTGCAACTTGCTGGAATTCCAGATTGTGTCAAATATGACACTTTGCATTTGTTCAGCAGTTTCATTGTGCTGCAAGAGGGAGCTACCCTGGGTCAGACATGACATTGGAGATGGAGGCTTCTGATAGGTAAGTTAAGGACTGTAAGTATGAGTGGGAGTGGGAGCAGGGTCCCAGTTAGTAGCTGACTTGTTGGGATTTGGCTTGTATGGCACTATACTGGTGCATTGATTTTGGTTTTCTTTGTCATAGCTGACTAAGAGGCCAACCTGGTGATCCCAGTGCCTTTGGAGATGGCTGAGGTGGACTCCTTTTGCATCCAGTGTGGATTCACATCACTGGTCATCTGAAAGCTAAGTTGGGGACCAGGGCCCGGAGATGGGATGATAGCAAGGTAGTGGGTTGGAAATTCCTGGGAGAGATTAAAAAACTAGCGTAGGGGAAAGGGATGCTCTCCAAGGGGCTTCTTAGGTAAGCTAAAGGGAGCAGCCCTACTTTTGACTGCAACTGTAGGGTGTGCAGCGCAGAGCAGTTCCAGTGTGTGTTGTCTTGTCCGGTGTGTGTTCTGTGTCTTTGGCTTCCCTTGGATCAGATCTCTCTGCCTTTTACCCTTAAGGGGCTTATCATAAGCATTGGCCATCATCTCTAGCTTCTTGAACTTTTGTACTTCTTGTTAGGATGCCAATATCACTTGTTCTTTTACCAGTGGGCTTGGCCACATCTTGGAATCACATCTTGAAAGCATTGAGTCGGATCTCTTTTGAGGCCTTGTTCCTGGCTGTACTGCCATCCATCCTTTGCAGTTGTGAGCTGTAATGTCCTGGGGCTTGTAAGATTGTCCGGATATGGGAGCATTCTAAATGTGGCCTTGTCTCTCACAGCCATCTTGATGGTTGTGAGTGACAGTTCTTAGAACAGGTCACTGTTCCAGCCTTTTCTTCTGCTCCTTAGAGCCTCTTTCATCCACCATTGCCATACCTTCAGTTGTCTCTTTTGGCATTGTCTCTGTCCTTGCCATTGTTCTTCTTGCCGAGAGCTTTTTTTATCATCTTCATGTCACACTGCTTGTAGTATAATGTGTTGTTTGAGTTTGTGTCTAGCCTGGAATTGCTCTGCCCTGTAGAGTAGTCCTGGGGGGGGGGGTAGGTAGAGAAGAAAGGAGACTTTACAGGGAGCCTTTTGCTTTGCTCAGCCACCTGAGCCACGCCTCAGTTTCATAGTAGTTTGTCCTAAGGCCCACTGTTGTGGGATCCTAGGCAGTTTGCTTTGAGGAATGAGAACTTGGGAAAGGCTAAGCTTTCCTTGTCTGTCTGGGTAACTTTGACAAATAATTCTTTTGCAGAGGGAGAGCATGTAAACCTGATATGACGGAGGAGACCAGAGGAGCACAGCAGCGAGGTGGGTCGGTGCCTGAAGTCCAAGCTATGGCCTGACTTTGGGCTCTACGTTTACCTCACTGTTGGGATTTTCATTTTGAAGATGTGAGGCACTTGGCACAGCAGGGTATTGGCACCGGGGGGGACCATGAGCTGCATGCGTATTGATTCCAGCACAGAACTGGATGCTACTGGAGTTGTTGTATTAGTGATGAAACTATAAGTAGCCTTTGATTTTTTTTTTTTTTTTTTTTGTGTTTTACAGGTGGTCTGCAGCATTGAAATTGCTACTCCAACATGACAGACACCCTTGCAGAAAGAGGTCACAGTTGAGCAGTTTCAGGTGGAACCTACCTCGGCAATGCAACACTTTTGGACACTACATCGGCATGTGCCTTTCCATTTTGTTTTTCCTCTTCTCCCCTGGGAAGGTTGGTCATCATTCAGCTTTTCAGGGGTGGTGTTTTATTTTGGTTATGTTGTAGGGCTGTTCTTTGTCTTTATTTTTAGGAAGTAAACCTGGATATCAGCAGTCAAGGTTGAGTGAGTGAGGTAAGCAGTGACCAGTGGACACAACCAGTTATTGCTCGGGTGCCAAATTCTGGGGCAGCTCAAAGCATGCATTGTCTGAGCATCCATTTGTGTGTTTTAGGTGGCCCACTTGTATTATGCCTGCAGGGGCTGAACCCCCTCATGGACCAGCTGATGGAGCCAGTTTATCACCCTTGAGCTGCCCCTGTGAGCCTTCCAGAAGTATTACAGGGCTCTGTGATGAAGCCTGTACCTTTTCTGTTTGAAGGTGCCATCTGGGCAGCCTTTGGCAATGGCTGAGGAGTTGTGGTGAGTCGGGGAGGGAGGGAGGAGCGAGGGTCCACTCGAGTTTCAGCAATGCCACATCGCCTTGTCTCCCCTTAACCCAGGGATACCCTGTGACGGCGGCCTCGGAGTGCGGCCACAGCGTGTGAGCCGAGGACCGGGGCGTTCTCGGGAGCCAGTGAGTAGTGGAATTGTTGGGTTTTGGCTGATGTGCTGCTGAGTTCAGGCACTGATGTTTGGTTTTCTTTATTGCAGTAGACTGAGAGAACAGCCCTCTGAGGGCAGGAGCTTCCCAGGTGATGAGGCGACTTTCTTTTGCACCTGATGAGGATTTGCATCCCTGGATATCCGAGAGCTAAGTCGAGGGCTACACCTCAGGGAGGGGGATGAGAGTGGGGTGCTGGGTCAGGACTTGGTGGGAGGGATTTTTGAATTAGCTTTGGAGATGGGGATGTCCACGAGAGGGCCCCTTAGGCCACGTAAAGGCCAAGTCTCGCTTTTGATCACAATGCTGAGGTGTGCAGGGCAGAGCAGTCCCTGTGCGTGTTGTGTCACTTGTCTATTGTGTGTTCTGTGTCTCTTGGGCATCTTGTGTCACATGTCTTTTGCCTTACCCCTTTGAGGGGCTTATCAGAAATGCTGGGCATCATCCTTAGCATCTCCTTTGTGTTCCTTGGCCTGATGCTGGTACCCTTGAACCTTTGACTTGCAAGCTCAGACATGCATCGGAATCGCATCTCTCTTTAGCACTCTTGAGTCAGACACCTTTTACAGTCTTGTTCTGAGCTGTATGGACAGCTGTGCACCGCAATGATCCCTTATAACAGATTAAGACTTGGGAGAATGTGAGGATAGGTAGAGGATTCCAACCGTACGATTCTCGGGCGTCCATCTTTGCGGTTCTTGGCATAAGTCCTTCTGTTAGGGTCTTTTTCTGCCAGAGTTCTTTGAGCCTCATCGGCCTCATCTAGGTCATCTCATTGGTAATTCTTCTTGCTGAGAGTTTCCTCTCCTTGTTGCATCCCCTGGTTTGTCATCTCCTGTGTCACAGGTGTCTGTGTGTTTGGCCTGGGGCTGCTTTGCCCTGCTACATAGCCTGGGTGTAGGTGTAATAGGATAAGTCCTAGGGACTTGACATTTGTAATGTAGGGATTAGTTGGACTCAAGATGGTATTTCTAGATTCACACAAGATGTCTGGAGCTGCTAAGTTATGATGCAGCACTTTGACTTTTGTCATAACTTTCTTTCAGATGCAGATGGATTGAATCTGTGGCAGAGTGCCCCATACCGGGTGAGGTGGTTCCCACAGGAAGGTCAGTCACCGTTTGTCTTTGCAGGGCAAGTGTAAATGGTGACTGTGTTACAGCTTTGTTCTTCATCATCTTTATTGGTAGGAAGTAATGCTGAATATCAGTGGTCAAGGTCGATGGAGCGAGGTGAGTGGTGACTGGTGGACAGAATGAGTTGTTACTGCTTGGGTATCAGTTTCTGGTGCAGCTCTAAGCATCCGTTTTTGTTTGTGCATTTTAGGTGGTCCACTGGGAAGGTGTCCCGGCCCTGGGATGCTGGAGGCCAGGTGCGTGCAAGCTTAAGCTGTAGGTGTGGTGTACTTGAGTTGGAGTGGGGAGGCTGTGGTTTCAGTCTCTCAGCATGTTTTTTTGCTTTGCTTCTCTGCAGGTGCTGCTGCTGCCCTGGGCATGCCAAGGGACAGAGGCGAGCAGGTGAGCTGGCATTTAGGTGGGGCGACTGATAGGTGAGAGGTACGTGGCAGCATGCGAAGCGTGTCCCTTTTCGCTTTGCAGGTATCGTCCAGGCCACCTCCAGAGTCGGATGGAGATTTGAGGTGAGCCTGGGCCAGTGGTGCAGAGGGAGCCCGTGCATTATTATTCTGGAGGGCAATAGTCGCAGTTTCTGTTTTGTTGTCTTAGGTACCACAAGTAGGTGCAGAGCCTAAGTTTGGAAACGGCCGGTGAGTGATGTGCCTCAGCAGTTATGAGGGAGAGGGGCATTGTGCAAGGGGTCACTTCTGGGATGTGTAATCACAGTCTGAATTTTGTCATTATTTTCCGTCTTTTGCAGCTGCCCAAGTGGGCTGTGGGCCATGTATTGACATCCACGGTGCTGAAGCATTCTTTTCTGTCGAGGACGGATTTTGTCTGCTGGTCTTCAGAGAGCTAAGTGTGGGGACTGTTGGTTGGGAGAAAGCAAAAACCTTTGGAATCACAGGAGGCAATTTGAAGTTAGCTTAGAGGAGAGGGCTGTAGTGGGCTGGGCCCCTTGGAGGTTAAGGGAGAGAGGGTTTCTCTTCAGCATCACTCGAGCCTTTGCCGGGCCGGGCAGTTCCAACCCATCTCCATGTTCTTGTGCACTTCGCATCATTGGATGTTGAGTCTCGATGTCATTGTCCATCTTTTCACCCGAGGAGCCTGCCTTTGGGTCTGGCATGATTGCCACGATCTAAATTTTGCCTACTCTTCAGTGTAGCCACGCTTTTGAGCGCTTTTGAGCACTTTTGAGCGTAGCACACGGGCCTCTTGCATCTTGGCCATTTGTCGGTCGGTCATGTTTTGTGATGTCATTTCAGCCTTTGGCGGCAGAATCATTCTCTAGGGATCCCTTTGTATCAGCTGGCAGTCGTTGCCTCCTTCTCTAGGCCTACTGCACTTCTTGAGCATCCTCTTACTAGCTTTGGCACTAACTTCTCATAAAGAGTTTATATTTCACTGTCACGTACTACTGCCATAGAGCCTTCTTTCCTTTGGCATCATCGGCCTCTGGCTCATCTTGCACTAGGAATCTTGGGTCCATCAGGTAAAACTGCTGGGCAGTTTCAGTTTGTGTCTATGTTATGTGGTTTGTGTCCGTTGTCTTCAGTGCCACAGGGCTTTGTGATGTCTCAATGCTTTACAGGCATCGTTATGGGCCATATCGGCAGCAGGAGCGCTTACATACTTTCCTGGATCGGGCTTATTCTGGCATCTTTATGGTTTTGCTTTTTGAGACCAGAAGAAGTACACAAGGTGTTCCTATCCATCTTCCTTCTCAGTTTTGGTAGTATCTTTTTTTCATGTGCCATTCCCTTGGACTTCTATATGAAGTGTACTAGACCCTCCTCACTGCAGTAGTTTCGTAGCTTCTGTCGCCTCAAAGCATCCTGGTCTCAAGAATTTATCTTCTGAAGCGTTCTCTCAAGTCTTCGTGTCATCTCTGCTTATATTTGATGCACTGGGTGTCCATGTGTCACTTATGCTTGGAGCTGCCCTGCCCTGGCACATTCAGTCATGGCTAGTTTGAACAGTTTCAAAACTCTCCTCTCTTGTCTATGGGCTTTTGGGTAGAAAGTTTATGGGCCTGGTGTGGGGATAACTCCTTGCTGTCAGCTACTTGCAGACTGCCTCATGCTGTCTTGCAGGTCCCCGAGGCAGATTTTGATCCCTATGGTCACTGATGCTACCAATTTTCCCAGGATCTACTGTTCCACATCAAGGAGCAGCAGATGGAAGAAGATGTTAAAGCATCTTCTTTAGGGGGGAGTGCTTCTAGTAAGGGCTGCAGTCAGCATGTAAGCTGCAGAAGGGGTGTCTGAGAGTGTGTCTGTCTGTGTGTGTTGACTGGCTCTAACCTTATGTGTGTGGTGTTTTTTGCCTTTCAGGTTCTTCAGTTCATATTAAAATTTAGAATAAGAAAAACCCAGCTGGTCCTGCCCATGCTGTGGGGTCAGTCAGAGGGACACAGGGTTCCTCTTCTCCTCTCTGCTGGGATGAACTGCCTAGGCAATACCATTTTTGACAGCCCAGTCCTACCTGTGTCTTTTGGAAAAGGGCAGAGGTGAAGAGGCGACTGCCAGAGTTCCTTGGGGATGATGGAGTTGTGGTGTTTGGCTGTGCCCAGAGGGGCAGGTTGGGCATTATTTGTGTGTCTGAGGACTGGGGAGCTGAGCTCTCAGTGCATTCCCAGCTCTCCCAGGGGTGGCAGCTGGTGCAGGGCTGGGTGACAGCCTCTGGTTGGCCTTGGGGCAGGCCCTGGCCCCGGCACAGACACAGGGTGGTTTGGGGATGCTTGGGGAGCAATGGGAGGAAAATGAGGGATGGTGCTGGGCGGAGAGATCAGCCTGTGCTTGTGTCAGTGCAGCTGTGCAGGGCGCTGGGATCTGGGTAAAACTCCAGCTCTCCTGGTGTTCAGGGATGCAAGGTCTGAGGGACTGGATTTACCTAGGACTTTCCAGGAACAAGGAGAAATGTGGTGCCAGAGCTGTGCCCTGTCAGATTCTGTTTCCCTTTGGGGATGGGGAGTCTCTGGGCTGAGGTGAGATTGCTGTGTGAGTGGCAGGGAACAGGGAGCTGAGAATTGCAGGCACTGATGGAATAGTTGTCTTAGGTCTGTCTGTTTGGTTTGTGTTGGTGAAAACTGGGATGTGGGCTGGAGAGGTGCTCTTGGGAACAATGGATAAAGTACATTTGCTCCATGGATGTGTAAGGAAGGACAGGGAAGGGGGGAGTATTTATAAACTGTTCTCAGTATTTCATGCAACTTTGGGGTGGAGCAGCGATGCGGGTGGGTGGGTTTGGCCTGGGCCTGTCAGGACTAACCCCAAAGAATCCAACCAAGCCCCTGACCCCTCAAGGCATCTGTGAAACGCTTCCACAGCAACCCAAGTCAGAAATCCAGTGATTATGGAGGTAAAATTATAGGTAATTGCCTATGATCCGTGGGGAATTTCCTTTGGAATTATCAATCAAGGCAGAGCATATCTTTCAGCTCTTTTCCTGGTGTGCAGTTTCCTCTCTGGTTTAAATGAGTTTGTGTGCTCCTGTTAACAAGCAGTGTGTTTTCACCCTGAAATTTGGGGTGATAGTCTTTCTTTAGCGTTTTTCCCACAACTGAATCATCCCTTCCATGAATAGTCCATGTTGTTCTACACAGCTGCTTTGGCCGTGGCTCAGAGAGAAGGGAAATGACTTTTTAGGGCGTTGAAATTTCTCCAGGCAGGAGTGGGATGTCATCTTGCCCCTCCCCAGAGCCCTGCAGGCGCATGGGAGTAGCTCAGTGCCGGCCCAGATCTTTGAGAAATAACAACGCTTGGGAGGTTTGAGTGTTGATAACAGCTCTCCTGTCTCCTGGTAGCAGTCCTAGGCAGAGGAGGGAAAAATGGAACTTGTGTTATTCATGGAAAACCTTCTGCTGTTTCTTGTGCAGACTTTTAGATCTTTGTATGATTTACTATCCAGTGTCTGTAGGTAGAGAATGACTTATTTGAGGTAAAAATTGAGATAATCCCTAATGGACAGGTAGGGAAAACTTTTGAAGTAAACTTGAGGTGACCTGTAGTGGAGAGCATGAAGATTTTGAAGTAAACATTAGCAATCAGTTGTGCACAGGTAGGGAAACCTTTGGGGGTAAAATACAAGGGCATCTCTAGGTGAGGGAATGAACACTTTTTGAGGTAAACTGAGTGAATCAGTTGTGGAAGTATTAGTAAATTCTGGGGGTGAAACTTGATGTAACCTCCATGGTAGAAAAGAAATCAATCTTTTGAGGTAAAAAGGAAGTAATCAGTGTTGGAGAGGCAGGGAGATTTTGAGAGTAAACTTGAGTCTGTAGTGCAGAGAATGAACATACTGAAGTTAAACAGAGGTAGTCACTTGCAGACAGGGAAAAAATTTGGGGGTCAAGTCTGAGGTAATCTCTAGGGGAGACAACATTTTTGAGGTAAACTGAGGCAGTCACTAGGTGACAGGTTGGCAAAGTTTTGGGGGTAGAAATTAAAATGACCTGTTGGGCAGAGAATGGACATACTGAGGTGAAAATCAGGTAATAAGTAGTAGACAAGTAGCAATAATTTTGGAGGTGAAATCTGGGGTGATGTGTGGCAGGGAGAGCGTACATCAGGAGGTAATGTGAGACAGTACTGGAAAGATAGTGAAATATTTCAGGGTAAAACTTGATGAAATCTCCAGGGTAGAAAGAGAATATTTATAGGTCAAAAAGAGTAAATAATTAGTGGGCAGGTAGGGAAAATACTGGGGGTAAAACCTGAGGTTATCTCTAGGGCAGAGAATGAACATACTGAGGTAAAAATCAGGCAATGAATAGTGAATGTTAGGGCAATTTTGGGGGGTAAAACTGGAGCTAATCTCCAGAGTAGTGAATGAACACTTTCTTGTAAAAAAGAAGAAATCAGAAGTGCACAGACAGGGACAGCTTGGAGGGAAAATCTGAAGCAACCCCCAGGGAAGAGAATGAACAGCATGAGGTAAACTGAGGTAGTCACTGGCAGAGACACAGTGAAAATTTTGGGGATAGACACTGAGACATTCTTGAGGATAGAGAAAATTACTTTTTGGGGTAAAAATGGGATGATGGGTAGGGCAAAGCTTGTGGGAAAAAATTGAAATAATCTGTAGGAAAGAGCATAAGCATTTTGATGGAAAAATGAGATATTTATTCTTTACTTCCCTTTGGGATAACTTAATCTGTACCCTTCCATGAGCAATTCCTTGGCTTCTCCTGGAGAAAACCCCATGGCAGAGGCAGTCTGCAAAGGAGCCCAGAGCTGTGCTTGGAGCAGAGAGTGCTGAGAGCTGCGTGTGCCTCTGCTGCCCCAGGCTGGCAATATCCCCATGGAACAGACTGGGCAAATGGGATTAGAGGGAGCACAATCCCTTCCTGGAAGAGGTTTTCTCCTGTGCAGATCAGGCACGGGGCAGGAAGGGAACTTTGGAAATCAGCTGAATTCCCCCAGAAGGCATCTCTCATATCAGCATAGATGACATGACCTGTGCCTACTGCTCACCATGCACCTGGCCAGAATCAAGAGCAAAGGTGGGTTTGGGTGTGAGCACTTGAAATAACTTTGAAAGAGAAGCAATCACCTTTTGCTGCTTCTTTCTTTCTTTCAGATGCTGGGATTGCCTCTGGGCACACGTGCTGAGCTCTCCCTGCAGGGAACTGTCAGCCCTGAATGCCTGTGCAATAACTGCAGCTGCCCAGGCAGGCACAGGAAACTATTCCACACATGAAATTGCCGTGACCCAAGGCCCTCCTGGAGAGAGTGTAGAGAGTTACAGCACTGATCCTGCTCCCTGCTTTCCCAGTAGTGCATGAACATGATTTCATCCTGATCCTGAGAGCGCCAAGGACAATAACCACTGAGGTGCCACTGATGATGCCACTTTTCTGATGGGCCTGGCCCAGAACCATAGCCCAGCAGGGTTCTGTGGGAGCAGTTCAGTTCCCCCTCCCTTCCTGCACTCTGGGCAGTTCCAGGAGACACCTGATCCCTTTCCTAGGCTGCCACCACAGCCTAAGCTCCCACCCCCACTGGGCCGTGATGGCATCAGCCCACCCAGAGCTAGCTGCCTGCTCTGGCCCTTGTGCTGCTGCTGCACATCAGGCCCGGCCAGGGGAGCTAAAATAGAGCCTGGAACTCTCAAGGGTAAACTGGCAGCACAACCACAACCCTCCCTCACTTGAGAGTAAAGAGGTGTCCCTGTATTTACACACATCCAGGAACAATACTTCTCTAGAGGAGTCTTGGATTTACTTTTTTTATCAGTTGAACTGGCACAGCTGCCCCCTGATGCCATTAAATTCTCCATCCCCACAATCCCTGGTTACCCTTGGCTGTGGGGTTTTTGCTGTCCCACAGTGAGTTAGGAGGGATCTCTGGCCAGCCTCATTGCCCAAGAGCATTTGAAATCCTAATCCTCACTTCTCTGACTACTGAATGTCTTAAAAGCCACTCTGCATTGTGCAGACAAGCGCCTTGGTCCCACTGGGAACTGCACATCTCTAACAGCTGTTATCAGTTATTCCAACTGAGTAAAATAATTATTAAGGAAAAGAGGGACCATTTAAACCAAACAACTTTTGCCTGATGTTTTCCTCAGGAAGGAGTTGGGAGCTCAGCAGCAAGGCCATCAGACAGGCACAGTGTCTGATATAAACTATATCTGTGCACACATAAAAAATATGTTATATATAAATAGATAGCTATATGCCCTAATATATAATACATATTTATATTCATGAGTTATGTAAGGCATAAATATCTGCCCTATATATAACCAAAAATATTTTTTATCACAAACCTCCTATAATTTACCCCCTGACGCCTGATGCTAGGGATGTAACATTTTAGGGATCCTAAAATCAAACATATGCAGGAAAATAAACCATGATTTTATGCCATTAATTCCAAGATGTTTTCCTGGATGTGTACTGCTGCATCTGTTTTTCTGTAAGATCTTGTGCCTTATCCATGAAGTGCACTCAGAATTGTCAGGATCATGAAATCCATTTGGGATTTTACTGTTGCTGCAGTATCCAGTGAGATGAGTTTTTTCAAAATTATTTCTCTGGGACCGAGCACATCTCCTCAAGTTCCTTCTCACTTTCTGCATCCTGGAAATGCAAAAAGGGAAAAGATCAATGTGCAGCTCAACTGAAACAAATAAAAAGCATCATTTCCCTTCTTTCTCTCTAACCCCAAATCAGTTTTTAAGCATATCATGGAATCCTGGAATGGTTTGGGTTGGAAGGAGTCCTGAAGCTCATCCAGTTCCACTCGCTTCCACTGGACCAGGCTGCTCCAAGCCCCGTCCAAGCGTGAGTCTGAAAAACCCCAAACAAGTCCCAGATCTAGACAGCCCACTGGAAGAAAACCCAAAATTAATTAGAACAGCAGAGCCTGGCTTTAGTCTGGCACTTCTTCTTGACAGCACGCAGAGCTGAACGGAGTGGTCAGGGCACACTCGAGGGCAAACTGGGAGAAATCACGGGGGGGTCTGGACAATGTCCTGGCGGGGCGGGATCTGCCCTGGGATGGAGACCCAGCGCCGCCACCGAGCGCCGTCCCGCTCGCCCCCCCTCCGGCCCCAGGGTGGGTCGGTCCCCGCAGCGCGCGCCCCTTCGGCCGGGCTCGCCCACTCTCCGTGAAGAGGGGCGGGAGAGGGGGCTAAGCAGAAGCTGCGGAGACAGGATCCCCTCATGCCGCTTCTCACCGTTGAAGTCCCCGGTGTCGGCCAGCACCGTGGTGTGGTGCTTGAGCTGCTCCAGCGCCGACTCCATCTTCTGCCGCTCCACGGGGGACACCGACACGTCCGCGGCTCCGGGGGACTCGCGCGCCCACGAGGGACGGTACGTGCCCGAAGGGCACCGGCCCGCGCGCTCCCGCCGCCCGCCGCCAATCCCAGCCTGGCTGGGCGGCAGCGGCCAATCAGGAGCGCGGACAGGAGACGGACGAGGCCGGGAGGAGCCGAGGCGGGGCAGCGGGAGGAAGAGCGATTCTGATTGGCTGGTTCGTGAGGGCCGGGCGGGGGTTCGCCTTGGCGACCGTGACGCCGCCATCGTCCCCAGCGGAGCGTATCGGGGGGGTCTCCTGGCCCCGAAATCTCTCGGGCCCGGAACCTCCTGTCCCCGGAGTCTCCGTGTCGCCAGAACCCCCGGCAGTCTTCCCCGCGGCCGGTACGGCGCCCGAACCGCCCCTGAGCCGCCCGTCCCTCATGGCCGCGCGGGGCCCGGGCGCGGCCGGTGCCGCAAGGTGGCGGCGGGCAGCCCATGAGGGAGGCGGCCGTGAGGGGAGGCTCGGAGCTGCGTCGGTGGTGCCCCGCTGCAGGAGCTGAGCGCTCTGTGTTCCCTTCCCCGCCGTTGTGGCAAGGTTCGAAATGGTTTATCGGGTGCAGCTCCAGGCGCTGAGAGAGCCCCCGGCCCAGTAAGGCAGGTGTTTTGGGCTCGTGGTTCACCTGAACTTTATTTAGGCTGTAAAAGAGGTGATCTTGTTAGTGTGGGCCCACTTGGAAATTGAACTCCCCAAAACATCTACAGAAGGAATTACCAGTTATTTCAGGTGAGTAATTTAATTATTAAGGAAAAGAGAAAACAAACTTTTGCTTCTGGGAACAGGATGGCTCTTGGCTGGAAATGTTGGAGAATCCGTGTAACAGGCTCCTAGTCATGGGGTTATGCTGTTCCCTCTTTCTGTATGGTTCCACTTGGGACAGCTGCCACAGTCGTTCCCCTTCCAGAGAGGCAAGAATGTGCTTTTGTACAGCCTTCTCGTACTTTGCCCCTATTCTTAAGACACAGCTATCCAGGCCGTAACATCCTTCCTGTTGAATGTCAGTCCCCAAAACCAAAAGGAAATGTGTGGTTTCAGACATTCTGCTGAGTTTCTGAGACTCTCAGTGACAAACCGTTATGAAAACCCAGTGAAAGAGTCGGAGATGGAGTTATAAGTATAACTTAACTATTTTAATAAATCTTGTACAGTGCACGGTTATATCATTGTCTCCTTTGCTCAGTTACATCAATGTACTGTCTGCAGGCAGTACAAACAGAGCACAGCTCAGTCGCATGGAAATTTGTAAAAGTGATCTCTGCAATAAGGTCTACTGAGATATTTGTTTTAGGAAGTGCTCCTGTGGCTCCCAGCTTTACAGAGCTGTCATGTACACTCCTGTTAAAATCCCAGATAACTGTAATTCCCTGTGATTTGCTTTCCTCTACACCCCAGGATTAGAAGATGGCGTGTTTCCTAGCTCAACATTCGTTTTTATTTTCATTTTAGAAACTTTTTCACCTCCCGTGCTTGCCATCCTGCCTCCCATCTCCACCCTAATCCGGAGCTAGGGCTTCTCAGGAGGATTGTCCTCTTCATCCCTCCCTGACAAGGTGAGTGCCCTTCTCAGATCCTAGCAGGGCTGTGACTAAACCCAGGATCCTCCCCTGCCTGCACCCTAATTCTGCTGGTGAGAGCAGTGTCCCGTTTCAAACGAAGAAAACAGATTATCCATTGGAGACACTTAAGAATGAAGGCAAAACTAAGGTGCACTGGTGTTCTCAGTTTTAGACATGAGTTCCCCAGATGCTGTTTTAAAGCTTTTTCCATTAAATGTGCAATGACAGGCACAAATTTGGACAAAGACTCAGCATGTGCTGAGAGAGAAAACCCAGCTGTCCCTGGGCTGTGGGCAGCTCTGGAGCTCTGTGTGCTTCACTGCTTTGCAATCAGATTGGTCTGTCAGTCAAACAGAGCTAGAAATGCAGTGTGCCAAACTTGCTGTGGACAGGAACTATGCTGCTTGCTTGAGTTTTGAAATGGTGAGTAAATTTTGGAAGCATAATCACTTAATTCTGCTTCTAGGGAGAGGGATTTTCCTCACCCCTATTTACAGATTGTTATATACAATGCACATAACTTTTTGAAGGAAAACGGGAAGTAAAGAGCAACACCCTGTGCTAAATTAGAGGGGTTTTTTTCTTGTGGCCATTTAATGTGTGTTAAACCTGCCTTTCCTAGTGTGCTTTGGGGTTTCAGCTGTTTGGGAATCATTTCAGCTGACTTTTTGCAGTGAAAATGTGAAGATGGGGACAAGTGACCAACACCCTGGGAAGGGCTGTGGGTGTGCCTGGGTTGGGAGCAAATGGTCAGGGCTTATCTTCTCCTGGTTTGAGGCCCGGTTTGGCAACACCACCACAACATTCCAGTGCAGGATCTGTGCCCCAGGGAAGGGCTGCCCATCTGCCCCGAGCCCCAGCCTCTGCATCAGCAGCAGTGGGCGGGTGGAACTCACCTATTTCCAGATTCAAATCCCTTTGTTTGTCACTCCTGCTCATTTCTAGGCACTGAAAGCTCATTTCAGCTGTTCAGAGATAGCACTAGCTGGTCCATGGATTTAAGGAAGCAGACAGACTTCGGGAATGTGTGTTGCCATTCTAGCCTTGTCCAACGAGGGGGCACAGGGGGACAGGACAAGGACAGGCAGTTGTCACCGGCCCTGTGCTCGTGGGCTGCAGGGGACACCTGCGCTGAGGAGGAAATGGGAATGGAAATAGAAAGGGTTAGGTTGCCCAGAGAGGTCGTGACTCGCCATCCCTGGAAGTGTCCAAGGCCAGGTTGGACAGGATTTGGAACAACTTGGGCTTGTGACAGGCATTCCTGCCCATGGCAGGGGGGTGGAATGGGATGAGCTTTAATGTCCTTTCCTTAAACCCAAACCATTGCAGGGTTCTAAAGCCTTATTCCTCTGGTCCAAGCTCCAAGCCTTGAGGCTGGCCTCTCTTGTGCTGTGTGCCACGCCTGCTCTGCCAGGGGAGAGTGGGGAGCGGGGGACAGCCCTCGGAGAAAAGCTTTGGGGGTCTTTTTTTGCTTGAAGCCAGCCCTTGTACATCCAGCCCCGTGTGAATCCTGCTCTGATCGCATGCACGGAAAATTTCAGTATAAAATATATAGTTATAAAAAAAATACTTCATGCAAAATTAAAACACCTTTCCCAGTGGGACATGGTCTTATTGTCAACCCTTCCCAACAGTGTTCAAGGAATTGTCACTCTGATGGCAGCTGGACCCCAAGGGGAGCTCTGCTGCATCCGGCCTGGGCCAGGAATCATTGCTTTCGTTCCCTTTTCTTCTGCACTACTTAGGGCTAAGAGCTGAAATAAAGCAGAGAGACTTTAATTTGCAGAATCAATCCTTTCCTGGCGGCGCTTCATGATTTCTTGGAGCTCCGACTGCCTTCTGCTTTTCTGGAATGGAAACAAAACAGGCAGTTTGGATTTGAACTTCAAGCTGCAGTTAAGTGACAGTATTTAATTAATGCTGTAGAAGTAGAGCTAGTTTCAAAGAGATAAGTGATATCAATAAAAAGCAGATTAATTAGTGGAAACGGGGATCTTAAAGATTTGCTCAAAAGACACTTTGGAATTTTTACGTGTGTTTTATTGCTGGTGTAGGTTTGGTTGCATTTTTTTTCCCCACAATTGTATTTTTTAAAATGCCTGTTTAATGAGCTCTCTGACGCTGCTGGTACAGCCCCCATTCCAGCAGGAATTATCCAGAAAAATGCTTACCTCCAGCTGTTTTTTCTCCACTGTGATCTTGCTGTAGACTCTGTTTCCCTCATCACCGCACACCTTCTTCAGCTCCTCTCTGTTGAGGGAGAAGAGCTGAGCTCCGGTGAGGATGCCCAGGTGTTCCACGGTCCTGGGGAGACACAGAGTAGGGAGATGACGATTGTGCTGCACGTGGCCTCGTGCCAGAGGTGAGGAGTTGGAGATGGGAGGCCAGGAGCTGCAGTGGGACCATATCACGGGGCCCTGGGGCTGTTCCAAGGTGGCAGCTGCAATTCCAGTAGCATTTCAGGCCGTGGATGTAGTTCGTTAACTATTTATCCTCAAGAAAATATTTATACCAGAGAAAGGGAGTGACTTTGGGCTCTGAACATTCTGGTTATAGAGCCTGGATTGAACAGGGTTGAAATCTAATTTGCAACACAGGCTCTGTAAGTAAATCCAAGTGGCTTGTCCCAGGTGAGATGGTGCCGGTGGCCTCCCCCGCTCCTTCTCCAGGGAAGGACGAGCATTGCACGTGGCAATAGGGCAAATCTTACTCTTTGCTGAATGACTTGGCCTCCAGCCAGGCTTTGACTTCTTCAGTGCTGGATTCAAAGGTGAGGGGCACAAAAACTTGCTGAGGCTTTTCCACTTTGAAATTCCTGTGGGGAGGCTGATTTTTTTGTTTGTGATCTTCTCTAGCAGCTCGTCGTTCAGCTCATCCATTTGGTGAATAAGTTCTGTAGAAACAAGTAGGGAATGAAATCAAGTCTTCAGTCAAAAATGCCATTAAATGTTTGTGGGGAAACTGTAAGGCAAATGGGGATGTGGCTCAACATTCTTATTGAAATTCAGCCCAGAAAAGTGATTCCCATTTTCCTGTGCCCCTGTGTTGCCATTTATTTTGCTCCCATCACCCCTTGGCTGTTGCCTGATGTGGAAGCACAGTTCTGTGAGAATCTACAATTGGCGGTTTGGAATTGAGACCTTTTCAGTCCTCTCTGCTACTTCTAGTCACTAATTTGCTGATCGCAGAGCTCCAGGTTTTGCTCCGCAACAGAACGGAAGCGGCAGGAAGCGCAAACTGGGAATGAGCAACACACTCATGATGGGATGAGCTTGAAGGTCCCTTCCAGCCCAGGGCATCCTGTGATTCTGTGAAAACTCCAGTGACTCTTCATCCAGTATCGCTTTCCCCATGAAACTCCTGAAGACTGTGGGGAATAACTCAGTGATATGAACAGATTTGTGTCCTTGTATTGTGGGGCTTCCTGTCATCCCAGAAGGGCTCCTGCTTCCAGGAGTGGACAGGGTGGGATAAGGGGTGAGGTGAGCAGGGCCCCTGATCTCTCTCCTGCTCTGTGAGCCCCACAGCGTGTGCAGGGTGAGGGAGTGATGCGGATCTCCTGTTTGGCCGGGAATTCTGTGGAACCACATGAAGGAAGCGGCCAGGCGGGCACTGTGTGTGTGCCGGGAGATGAGCAAAAGGAAGTGAGAGAAAGGGATTGACCTGAGCTGTTCCTTAGACACACTTAAACATTTTGGAAGAGAAAGGAAACTCTCTCCTTGGGAGGAGGAGGAGGAAGTTAGAACTGGAGGAAGGAGACATGGGGTGATCACTTATTGCCCTGCTCGGCCCAGCCCGCTCGAGAGCCCCGGAGGTGTCACAAGCCCCAGGGCTGCTCTCTTGGCTCTTGTCCTGCCTGGAATGGCCTCCAGACACAGTGCTGCTCCATTGCTGTGATCAGTAAAAGGTGCAGGGGAGCCCCTTGGGTAGGTCTGGTCCCCCGAGCGCCCAAACCCAGGGGAGCCCAGAGTGGGACACACACGTACGTTCTTTGGCGTCCTGTGCGGAGTAGCGCGACAACATCTCACTGCCCCGCTTATCCCCGGCGTAGCTGGCAGGCAGCTTGTGGGTTGGGCTGGATGGGCCATAGCCCCTGGGGCTCAGGTCTCCTTTGTACCTCTGGTTAGAAAGGGAAAAAAAAAAGTAAGACTTTTTTTTGGTAGTTTTTAATTTTCTTAAGCTTTCTGCCTCACACCCACGGAGGGACAAACTGCCGTGTTCTCCTTGTGCTGATGTGGGGCTGGGGAGACCTCAGGTGGAGCTGCATGGAAGAAGTTAATTTCTGGGAATGAAGAACCCAAAGCAAAGTCTGAAGTTTGCGCAAGGGAATTCCTAGATGTGCCAAACATGTTCGATCTCATTGGAAGGCAGAGCCTCACTGCTCCGTAGCTGGGATGTGAAGCGAGACCACTGCCAAGGGCCTGGAGCGGACTGGAAAGTTTTTTGACGTTTTGATTAAACTAGCAGGGATTTATCCAGAAGCCTGCTGGGCCCCCTTAGTCTTTGCCCAAACGCTGCAATACCAAAATGGGGAAGCAATTCCATGCTTCCCTTGGGTGTTTAGAACACTCCAGCTCCACATTTCTGCAGTGCAAGTTGCAGTATTCAGTTAATTCTCACTTAGATGGTGTTTCCATCTGCCTCCACTCCAGTAACGTGTTCCTGGTGCTGAACTGAACTGGCTGAGGGAAGTGTCCATCTTTAATTTAACCCCCAAGAAAAATCTTGACGTGGAAAAATATGGAAAGCAGGAGGCTGGTGCACAAATAGGAAGGATAGGCCTTATTTGGGAAGACGATCGTGGCAAAATGTGAATTTTATCATAGGAGACTCAGGAATCTCCTGGCTTTGTCTACTTCTGAGGGTCTGTCCTGATTTGTGCATAGTATCCTAAGAAATCCAGGGAGGTCTAATGACAGCATTATTCCCAGAGGCAGATTGTGCCCTGCAGCTGATACCAGTCAGGTATTACCTGACGACAGACCTGTTCGAGCTCTTCCAGTTTCACCACATCCAGGATATTGTACGGCCTGCCCACTCCGGTTGAGCAACTTCCACCACTGCTTATTATCTTCCAACACCTGAGAGAGGGACAAAAATAAATCTGCTAGTGGGAAAATGGGATTTCAGGCATAAATAACCAGGATATAGCAGGGTTGGACCATCCAAAAGGTGAAGTTACTGGAAGGAAATCACTGAGGCCAGGAGCTCTAATTAGATCTGTTGCTCTCAGATGCAATCCAGGACTGAAACTTTTCCTGGAAAGCATCAGAATTTATCGTAAGGATGAACAGGAGAGCACCTCTGCGTGCTGAAGAGCTCATAGTTCCTACATAATGTCCCTGTTTCTCCAGACCTTTTTTTCCCAATGACTGAGTTTCTGATGTCTCTTTGCATTAAAATAAATAATTAAATAAATAAAAAGCTACATTTTGCAGAGAAACCTTTTCCTCAGGTCACAGATCAGTGTCAGCCCAAGTCACGTCCCACCTTGTCCAGCTGCCAACAGTGCTGCAGTAAGAGAAAGGTTATGAGAAAGGTGCTTTTCAGAGAAAACAAATCCTCGTGGAGGAGGAAGGGGTAATAAGGAGCCGACCCAGCGGGGGATGAGCAGGGCTCTAGAGCGAGTTGTTGTCCTCCCTCCTCACTGTGGTTAAAATGGGACCGATGTGTTTGAGCTGAGGAAATGACACAACACAGCACAGGCAGCCTGCTCCAGCTTTGGATTTGAGCAAAGCTTTGTGTCACTGCTGAGATACCACCAGGGAAAATGGAGTTGGTGCTTGTTGCTATCCCGAGCTCTCTCCTGCCCCTGGGGGACACACCTTTTCCAGGAGCGGTCACGTACCTCCAGGATTTCATCCTTCAGCACCGAGAGCTCATTGGCGTTTCGCGCGGTGAAATCGTAGCGGATCTTGGCAAATCTCTTGGGCACAGCCACCCCCTGGGCCTCGAAATTCCTGCAGAAGAGAAAAACTGGAGTTTTAGTGGAGGCCCATCCAACAACAAGGCCAAGAAAATCAGAATTGGAGAAGAGAAATGATCCTAATTCTTTCCCTGCTCCACATTGCATCTCTACCACCTGATGTTCCTACCAGAATCAGTTGATGGGGTGAATGAGAAAAAGTTATTTTGCTGATATAATTTGATTTAAGGTACTTTCCTGTGGATTTGAACTCTTGTAGTAAAGCTTATAAATCCTTTAGATTAGAACAGAAAACCATGGAAAACCAGTCTGGCTTGAGGGTTTTTTCCCAGACTCGAACTGGCATCAGCAAAGTGGATGGTCAGCTGAAAACTTTGAGTCAAATCCCTGTAAAGTGATGTGTCAAATCACGGCAGAGGATTCGCGTGGAGTTTGGGAAGAGTTTGGTTGCGCTCCGAGATGTGACAGTTTCCAAGGTGTGAGCTCATGTAAACAAGGAAGCAGATGGGGCTTCTAAACTCTGAACTAAAAGTACTTTGGTGAAGGTTTTGTACCGCGGAGTAACCGGTGATGGGAAATGAGCGTCAGGGCTGTTAGAAGGTGGAAGAGCCATCTTTCCCTTGGGGAAAACCGAAGGCAAAGGGGTGGCCTTGTTTGTTCTGGCTTTGGAAGTGACCTTCCCAAGACTTCTGAAGAAAGAGGACGGGTTTTCCCCCATTTTCTAGAATTCTGTCTCATTAAGAAGAGTTGTCTGAACCCAGCGCCCTGTCGGTTCCCTGGGGGAGAGGTGGGCAGGACTGAAATACACTGTTCTATTCAGCCCCTAATCAGTGGGTTTGCCTTTGGTTTTGTTTAAAGCCAAGGGGGAGCTGCTGTCTCCAGTGAAACAAAGCTCCTTCCTCAGCTAAAATGTTTTCCAGCAGCGCTGGGAGGTCGGGCTGCTCTTCCCTGGCCCTGTGTTTCCAACAGGTGAGGTTTGTGTGTGCCCTTCCCTTAGGGCAGATTCCTCCTGTAGGCAGCTTCTGTCTGTGCAAGCTGGGGTGACTTTGGGATGGATGGAGAGATCCTCAAGGGAGTCCAGAGGAGGCCAGGAAGGGCCAGGAAGTGCTCCAAGAGCTAGAGCATTACACAGACGGGCTGGGAGGGCTGGGAATGTTCAGCCTGGAGAAGAGAAGGCTCTGGAGAGCCCTTAGAGCCCTTTCCAGTGCCTAAAGGTGCCCCAAGAGAGCTGGAGAGGGACTTGAAGAGCCTGGAGTGAAAGGACAAGGAGGAATGGCTTCCCGCTGCCAGAGGGTAGGTTTAGATGGGATATTGGGAAGAAATCCTTCCCTGTGAAGGTGCTGAGGCCCTGGCACAGGTTGCCCAGAGAAGCTGTGGCTGCCCCTGGATCCCTGGCAGTGTCCAAGGCCAGGCTGGACAGAGCTTGAAGCAACCTGGGATAGCGAAAGGTGTCTCTGGCCATGGCAGGGGGTTGGAACGGGATAACCTTTAAGGTCCCTTCCCACTCAATCCCTTCTGTGATTCCATGATTCCAGCGTCTCTACACACATGGAGAGCCAAAGCGCAGTGCAGCATCTTTGGCACCTGATCCTTAAGGTCACTTTGCTGGGCTGATGTTGGGAAACCAGACCTATGGATGGACTGATGAAGTCAGTCAATATTTTTGCCTCCTGCGGTGGAAAACACCTGCGATTCCTTTCCTTGCAGAGCTGCTGGGGGTTAAACAGCAGACAGTGCTTATGGGAATAACCCCTCAGCTGATCTTTGTCTTCCCTTGGTGGTTATTTACAGTGGCAGGGAGTTGTCTCCAGGATGCCCAAACGTCCCAGTGTCACTGTACGTGTCCGTGTGCGTTCATGAGGTTCCGAGGTGGGAGCCAAAGCTCCGGGCGTGCGGATCCATTACCTATTTCCATGTGGAGTGATGTTCTGTTTGAAGGCATCCCCGACCTGTGTCTGCTCAGCCGTCTGGCCACGCTTGAGTGAGGAGAGCTGGAAAGGCAGACATGGAGTCAGTGTTACCAGGAAAGGGGAAAGCTGGTCGGAGAAAAGGAGAGGGATAGTGGTAGATGAGTCATGGTCTGGCAGATTTTGGTCAAGGTGTTCTCCAGGGAAGCCTGTGTCCCTGGAGCTCAGTTACGCTGTAGGGTGCTGTTGCCTTGGATTGGGAGAGGCTCATTATTGCTGCCCTTTTCCAGCCTCATTTGCTTTCTGTATTTAACTGGGGCAACCAGATCCAACTGAGTTTTGAGCCAACTACTTGTTGCACGCCACCACTACCCCTGCAGCTCCATTTCTCCGGAAAAGGGGGAGGGAGAGTGAAGAGACAGGGACACAGGACTAACCTCCTCTTGCAAGTGTCCAATGTCTATTTCCCAGGGAGCTCCACGGAAGATTTCTGTGGGTGTTTCCCAGCCGTTGTGGAATTTGGGGATGTAGGCGGGGATGTTCGTGTCTCGGGGCCACTCGGCTCTAGGACAGAAAGTGGGAATATGAGGTGACATTCACGAAGAATGTGTCTTTCAGGGCATCCCCTGAAAGAAGAAGCAGGAGCATCAGGGAATCCAAGCATCCCGTCTGCGTGGGGAGCCTGGGGAGATGGCAGCTCTGTCCTTACCTGGATCTGGTCCATGTCTCCCCCAGGGAATCCCAGAGGTTTATCTCTTTGGCTGTCAGGTGTCCTCTCAGGAAATCGGTGGCGTCTTTAGAAAGCAGCGGGCTGAGGACAGACTGGGCCAGCTCGGGGCCACCGCAGCTGTTGATGATCTGGGTCACACACAAACCACACAAAGAGGAGAGAACTTGCAGGAAACGGTCAAAATGTCCAACCAGGGACACACAGACGAGCAGGAATAGAAGACAAAGCTGATCCTTGGATCAGCTCAGTCACTGCAAGAAACATCAACCTAAGTCTTTGAAGGAGACTGGACAGTTCAAGGGAACATGAGATTTTTTTGGATTGGAGTCAAAGGAAGAGCTGATCTACAAATGAGCTGTTGTTACAGACAAGTGAAGTGTCAGAAGCTGACACTTCAGAAAATGGAAAGTGTCTTGCTATTCCTTTGTGGCTCCTTTTCCAAGTTGGGATTTCTGCTTCCAAGCATTTTCAGTGCAAATACTGAGCCGTATTTGCCTGAAGGTGAGACCAGACAGATTCCCAGTGGGGACTCCAGCTGGCTGCCCCTTTTGTTCACAGTAATGCCTTATTGACCCGGTGGAAGGATTCATATTTGCTGGGGTTCCTGTATTTACTTCCAGCTTCAAACCGGATCAGAGGCCAGGAACAACCGGCATCGCTTCTGGAAGTTCCTGAGAAAGCTGTGGCCAGGTATGAGCAGTTTTCCAACCCTGTTGCACAATCTATCTGCTTGTAAGTGTGAACTAGAAATAAAAGGAGTTCCCAGTGAGACCTGGGAATAAGATTTACCAGTTCTAGCGGCCCGAAGAGGAAATGCACCAACTCCGAAGCACTGGGGTTTTGGATGTGCTTCCTTAGTTTGGCCTGAAAAGAGAACGTAAACACAGTTTAACCCTAACCTGAGTGTGCCTTCTCTTTTCTGTCACATGGGGCGAGTGTTGTGGACTGATGAGAAGAGTAAGGGATGGAGGAGTAGGAATCATTCATTTTTATTTTGTGTCCATTTCTAATTCCCAGTGAATTTCAGGAGGGGGGGAATACCCTCTCTGTTAAATCAGTGCCTTTAAAGCTAATTTGAACAGACACAGAAAACCTTGGCTTAGTTTGAAAGTCCTAGTGAGGAAGGGCCAGGATTATTGGTGCTTCTGCCTCTTGCAGGGTTGAGAATCCCACTAGTTCCATGGATGAAAACAACAGGATAGGTGTTCTGAGGGTCCCCTGGCAAACTGCTGACAAGGGAAAGTCTCCACCAAGGTCTTGCCTGTGGCACCTGGAGCTGCCCTGGTCACTGAAAGGCTCCAAATCCAGTGGTATTTGAGGTGAGCTGTGGCAGAATGGAGGAGCAAACACTTGGGATTAATTTACTGCAAGAACTGGGTTTCAGTAACAGCAATCAGCTGAGCTGTGGTGAGAAACCTCTCCAGTTTGTGCTCCCATTCAGCTCCTTCTCCTGTCCTGGACTCCTGGCACTGTTGCCATGGGAGACAGGCTCCCTGCTCCTACCGAAATGCAAAGCATTTGAAATGCCGGAGATGAAACATTAATGTGGAGTGGGAAGTGGGAACCAACTGCTGGCAGCAGGGTGACCCAATGAACGGGCACTTCCCAGGGACTCGGCAGCCCCATGGTGAGGAACGTGGCAGGACCCCAGCACAGTGTCCCAGCTCTGCTCCGTGCTCCACCCTGGGCTCTTGCCAGGAGATCAGCTGCTCCCTCTGATCCTGAGCAGGCACAAATTAGCCATATTTGCTTCTCAAAGAAAAGGCTGGAGCTTGGTATCCTGCTTTAAGGTTGTTTACAGTCTCTTGGTTTTCCTTATTAATAACTGCCCAGGAAGGAGCTTGTAGGATGTGTTCGCTGGACAAGTTTGGTCACAACTGACAGAATTCCTGCTGCAGTGGTGAGGCAGGGACTCAGCCTGGTTCATTGTCCCCAGAGCTCGGGTAGTACAGGACAGTCAGGCCAGTAAAGCCCCTGCTCAGGGCTGGGAACGAGATCCTGGCCAGCTTTCCCTCTCTGCCCCTCTCTGCAGTCCTGCTGGGCTATGTCATGCCCTGGGGCCACTCTGCCGTTGCTCAAATGGCCAAAATCCACTCATCCAGGAGTGGGAAAGGGAGGGAGGGCACAGGAATTCATCTTAGGTGGTGAGGCCTGGAAATTTTCAAGGCAACGAATTGATCTTTGGATAATTCCAGCAGAGCAGAGAACACGGTGCCGTGGGCTCTGGCAGGGCTGTGCTCAGCTCTTTGTTCTCTCCCAGGTCCAAAAGTGTGACCACTTCCAGCAGCAGCAGCAGCAGTGACAGCTCAGCCAGCGACTCCTCCTCTGACAGCCAGGACTCCTCTACCTCCTCCGAGGACAGTGACAGTGAGGACAGCTCCTCCTCCTCCTCCTCCTCCTCCTCCCCCTCCCCCTCCTCCAGCAGCTCTTCCTCCTCCTCCGACTTCGACTCGGATCCGAGCTCCTCCAGCAGCAGCAGCAGCAGCAACAGCTGCTCTGAGGAAGGATGAGCCCCCAAAGAAGAAGAAGAAATAGCTGGGGAGCTGCAGGACTGGTGTGGAGTGGGGGACAAGCCCCTCCCAGGGGCTGGAGCACACGGCTGCCAAACATTCAATGGTCAACATTTCTACTGCTCACACTTTCCAAGTGTTTTGCCTAGTTGTTCCTAGGACATGGAAGGTATTAAATGGCTTCCTGAGACTTACTGAGAGAGTATTTTTGTGCTTTATCCTTTTATGGAAGATTTTACTTTTTTAGTTCCAAGAAAAATTTTTTAAAAATCTATCATCAGATTCGTTGATATGAGCTAAAGTCCAGTAACCTGGATGTTTACATGCCGGAAAGCAAAAGCTTTTTATTGCAGGTTATGCTGTGCATCATGTGCTGTTCCTCTGTTAATGACAGCTTCACTTCCATTGAGAAAATCCTCTCCAACAGTTAAAAGCAGAAGTTCTTCAGCGCTGCTGTGGAGCTGTGGCATTGTTGAAGCTGAATGCACAACGTGTCCCACACAGAGCCTCCCATCTCATCAGCTGGTGACAAATGGATTCTGTGCTGCTGAGCTTGTGTTCCAATGGCTTTTCCTGATGCTTCCAGGTCCAGTCTTAAGTGCACCATCCAGCTGAGCTGTGTTGGTTTGTTACTGATCAATGGAGTGCTTGTCCTGCCCGCAGGCTCTGGGCTTTTCACTCCCCTGTGGCCTTGGCTCATGTGTTGGAAGTGTTTGCTGAGACACAGAGTGTTGGTGTTGGGAAGCAGCAGCTCAGTGACTTGGGGCTGCTGCTGCTTTAGGAGTTTCATCTTTGTGCCTTTTTTTTGTCAATTCGGTGTGCCCCAGTGAGACAAGGGCTGCAGTGCGTGTTCTGCAGAGCTCCAGCACAATATTGCCACGCAGCAAAAGCAGAGAAATAATAACGGCCACAACTGGGCACTGTTCTCACTGGATGCTCAGTAAAAAAGAGACTCCTTGAAATAAAGGGCTCAAAGGAAAGTGTTTCCCTTTGGATGTGTGAAATGCAGGATTGCCGAGTGACAGTCCGCAGAAATTCAGTCGTCATTGTTTGTGGGAACTGCCCTGGAGAAGGAAGTGAGTGCAAAAGCCCCACAAGCCCTACAAAAGCAGATGCAGACAGGCTGCAGAGCAGGGATTGCTGGATGCAGAGTGGGAGTTCTTTGTTCTTCTGGTGCATTGAAGCAGTTGCCATTAGGATTTTATTTGGTGATGCAGTCTCCTGAATTTCTTCTTGTCGGAGTGCCCTTTGTGGGGAGGGGGCATCACTTGTGGAAGAATTCTCAAGTATCTTGGTTTAGGTAAAATACAGTAACTAAAGTATTTTTTATAATTTTTATGGGAAAAGTAGTGCGTAGACTTCCTTTGGAATAAACTGTACTTATTTAAATGTTTGTGTGTGTGTGTCTGTGAGCACTCCTGTGTTTTACAGAACACACTGCAGACTGTAAATAAAACTACCAGAAAGGTGTTGAAGTCTTGTGGACTGAATGTACCATTTAATGGGAAAGTGAATAAATTATTAAGCAGCAGTTGCTAAGTGGATGCTTCCTGCAAATATCTGAAATCTTTGTGGTGTTTGTGTGCAGGTTTCAGCTGGAGTTGCCCTGGCATTGCCTCCCAGAGGGGCAGGATTGCTCCCCAGGAAGTTCTCCAGCCAGAAGTCCCTCTGGATCCGGATTATTTTTAAAAAAAAGTTTAGTTTGTCTTGGCTTTTTCTTTTTTTCCTGCCCTTTCTGGTTTGTCTCTCCATATTCTTATTTTACAGAGGAACCCCTCCCCAGCCTGGCCGGAGCTGCAGCCTCCTTCATGTGCCGCTGCCTCACTCGCTGCTGCCGTGCTGGCTCAGGAATGTGCTCAAAGCCCAGCTAAGCAGGAATCGTTCCGGGCCTGCTCTGTTTAATCGCTGCCGCCGCGAGCAAAGCTGCCCCTGCTCCTTGAGGGGAGCGCTCGCTGCAGCCCGGCAGGAAAAGAGCCCAGGAAAAGCTGTGCCCTTTGCAGGAGAAGCGCTGGGAGCAGAGGGGAGAGCGGGAAAAGGGCGCGAGAGAGGTGTCCACATATAGTTGAGAAAGTCCTCTTTCTGTTCTGGAGATAAAATCGTATTTGTTTCGCTGAAATGGCATGGGAAACATGGTTCAGCATCGTGTGATTGTTGTGATAATCCTCTGAGTGGTGTTATCAGAGTGATGATAGGGGGTGCATGCCGTGGTGACACGGTACCTGTTGAAATGTCCCTGCTGTGTGTCCACGGCTGTGGCTGCGGTGCAGACGGGGGCTGTGTGGACACAGCTGGTAGGAGGTGTAGCTGCCGAAAGCTCGTACGATGGAGCTGCAGTAGCCGAAAGAATTGCACTGCTGGCTGGAGGTGCTGTGCTTATCGGTCGTATCGGCGTGGCAGCTGAAGCGTCCGTGTGTGGCTGGAGGTGCCGGGCGGGCGGCCGGGACCGTGGGCGGGACCGGGCTGGCCTGGGAAGCGCTGGTGCCGGGCAGCGGGGCCGTGGCTGGGCTGGCAGCGGGGGCGGGGCTGGGCTGGAAGCGGGGCCGGGGCTGGGCTGGAAGCGGGGGCGGGGCTGGGCTGGCAGCGGGGCTGGGGCTGGGCTGGAAGCGGGGCCGGGGCTGGGCTGGCAGCGGGGCCGGGGCTGACGTCCCGGGCAGGGCCGGGGCCGGGCCAGGAGCGGCTCGAGCCGCGAGCGGCGTTGCCGGGGTAACCGCAGGGTCGGAGGAGGGGTGGCCGATGCCGCGCCGCGCAGGCGTGGAAGCGAGGGCTCCCGAACGCGGAAGTAAGGCCGGGATGGAAGCGGCGGGAGTGATGACGTCAGCAGCAGGCGCCGCCGTTCAAACGCGGAAGCGGCCGCGAATCCGGGCCGCATGGGGATAGCGGGAGGGCCAGATGGAAGCTCCGGGACCGCCCCTGGCCGCGCGCATGGCTCATCTGATGGGAGGACCCCAGGCTCGGGAGGTAGGGACCTGCCTCTGCCTTGCGCCGTAACAGATGGATCGGGCGAGATGGAGACCGAGAAATATTCTCGGCACTCTCGGCTCCTACACTCAGGTGTATTCCTAGTTCCTGACATTCCTTTAAAACTACCGAATTCTTCTCTCAGGTCCCTGGCAAATGGGGCTTTGCAGCCTGGGGGAGTTCTTGCAAAACGGGGTCTAGTGAAGCGCTCTGCAGGAGTGCTTGTGTACCTGAGCGGTCATTGAATTGTCCCCTCTAATGAGGGAAACGTGATTAAACTCCCGGTGCTGTGCTGCTGTTGTGTGTCGGCCTCGAGGTGTGAGACAGTCTCGGTGTCACACTGGAGTTGTTCAGTGGCTGGACTGGGACTGGGACAGGTCTTGTTGGTCAGGAACAAAAGGGAAAATTTATCTTTTGGCTTGCTTAATATCTTGGCTTTATTAATGTATCAATGTCAATTTTTGTCATTTGCTGCCTCCTGCACAGTGTGTTTGCAGCTCTGTGTGAGAGCAGACTCTCCCCTGTTGGGGAGTGAGACAATCCTGGAATATCCTGAGCTGGAAGGGACCCACAGGGATCACCCAGTCCCACCGCCGTCCCTGCCCAGACCCCCCAACAACCCCAGCCTGGGCATCCCTGGCAGCGCTGTCCAAACGCTCCTGGAGCTCTGGCAGCCTCGGGGCCGTGCCCATTCCCTGGGGAGCCTGGGCAGTGCCCAGCAGCCTCTGGGGGAAGAGCCTTTCCCTGATCTCAGCCTGAGCCTGCCCTGGCCCAGCTCCAGCTGCTCCCTGGGTCCTGTCCGTGTCCCAGGGAGCAGAGATCAGAGCTGGAGGCCCCGATGTGTTCTGACCTCACACTTCTCTACCAGAACAAACCCAGTGCCCTCAGCAGCTCTTTCATGGTCCTTCCACACCCTTCCCCATCCCCATGTCCCTTCTTTGGATGCTGTCAGCTTTGTATCTTTTGTATATTGTGGCACCCAAAAGTGCCCCCAGGACTCCAGTACAGTTTAACAGCAATGAAAGAAAACAGTGGATTTCAACTTTGATCCAAAAGCTGTCTCAGGCCCCTGATAGTGCCTCGAAATGTCTTTGCAGTTCTTGCTTTATGACTTGTGTCAAACACGGAGAGAGCGAGACTGAGCCCCTGGGCTCAGGTTCTGTGTGAGAAGCCACACAGCAAGCCAGAAATCTTTGCTCCAGATCACCAGAAATTTACACTGTTGAGGGTGGAAATACTGAGAGTTGAGTCTTGGGAGCTGAGCCAGGAAAGCAGCACCTCTGCCATGGGCAAATTTGGCACGTGGAGAGAGCTCGAGCTGCTTGCAAGAGGTCCCAGCAATGTGTGTGTGGAGCTGGGGGGAGCATGAGTTGCAGTGTCGTGTTTGGAGTCCCCCTGGGTGAGGATGTAGGAATAGACTGGAGGTTTTGGTGACTGAGGTTTCTTTTCTGTGGCAATAATTGTTCTTGGCCACATCATTTTGGTTTGTTACTCTCCTGTGGTTTGTTTTACAGGCCTGTTTCCTTTCTCTCTTGCTATGGTGTCTCAGTTATCTTCAGCAGAGGCTCAGCAATAACTAAACTTGAGCTTAGATACTTAAACTTCAGTTCAGAGTAGATACACGGAAGAAATCCTTCCCTGTGAGGGTGGGCAGGCCCTGGCACAGGGTGCCCAGAGCAGCTGTGGCTGCCCCTGGATCCCTGGCAGTGCCCAAGGCCAGGCTGGACACTGGGGCTTGGAGCAGCCTGGAACAGTGGAAGGTGTCCCTGCCCTTGGCAGGGGTGGCACTGGATGGGCTTTAAGGTCCCTTCCCACCAAGGCCTCGTCTTCCTTTGCCTTCAGTGTCTGCCTCAGAGTTTGTACCAAAACCAAAGTGAGGTTGGTGTCACCTTCTCTAAACTGGGAGAACAGATCACTCCAAGCTGTGGGGAGATGGAGAGGCTGTAGGATGGAGAGGGTGCAGCCCTGCAGACGCCGAGCTGTGGGGTTGCTGCTTTCAACAGCCTCGTTGTTCCTGCGGACACAGCTCAAGGTGGGTCTGAGAGAGACAAACTCTGCTTTTGGGGGTTTGTGTTGATGAGGAGGGGAGGGGAGGTCACTGCTCTGCTTATTGTAACTGCTGGGGCAGAGCCAGGAGCCCAAGGCAGGACAAAGGCGAAGCAAACCTCTCCGAGCTCTTGGGTTCTCTTCATTCCCAGATATTCTGATTCCTGCCCAAGTCCAAGTTCATTGTGCTGTGCAGGATGCGAGTTTAATCAGGTTTTAGTGCTGGTTTAGCTGAGTATTTCTAGGGCTTGAGGATGAAGCCAAATGCTCTGCATTGAAAAAGTGATGGATGTTCAGCACAAGATTCTCTTCAGGAACTGGCACGAAAAGTGGTTGCTGAAGCCGAGGGAGGAGCAATTCACAGCTTAGCTGGAAGAGGGAGAAGTGCTCACTGCTGGTCTGTCACTTCATCCTCATGAGTGAGTCTGGGAGCTCCCGAGATCAGCCAGGCTGCAATTTCAGATAGTTTAGATGGTCTGGCCTTGAAAAATTCATATTTTGGTGCCTGGAGCAAAAGCTGAAGGTGGCAGGAAGTGGCAGCAGTGGCAGGGAACTGAAGTGACACCACCCTGAGCTCAGAACTAATTTTGGTTGTGACCTTGAGCAGTCCCTGGGCCACACCAGAGCTTTTTGTGTCACCTGCTTTGGGAGGTTCTTCCTTGCCCGTGGAGAAGTTGGGTCTCGCACAGGTCTGCTGCGGAGCACCTGTGCCACCACCTTTAAAGAGCCACACTGGAGGTGTCAGTGAGCCCCTCAGTGTCTGCCCAGCCTAGAGCAGGGCTGGGAGGGCAGGGGGCTCAGGGAGTGCTCATTCCTGGTGGTGTTGGAGCTCGGAGCCCAGCCCTGAGCTGGGTTTGTGGCTCTGAGGGCACGGGGAGTGTCCGGAGCAGGCCTGGCCTGGGCAGAGTAGGAACTCCTGGAGTAACTCCTGAGTAACCCACACCTTCCACGTGAGAGGGAGGCACTCCCAGAGTCAGGCGCTGTCTCCTCAGAGGTGCTTTGGGGTTTAATTCTGTTCTCACAGTGACTCCTCTCACCTGGGAACCCCGTGGTTACCTACAGAGGGTCTGAGGCCTTAGGGATGTAAATATGGACAGGAGGGGTTGGAATCTGCCTATCAGGGGATCTTCCCCTTGCCCACAGGAGAGTGTGCAGAACTCTTCTGTGTGATGATAATGTTTTCATACTTTAGGTGTGAAAATAAAAAATGGGAGAAATCTCGTTTTTCTGGCAGCACACAAAGAACTTTCTTCTGTGTCAGCACTAAAACTCTGTGAGGGGATGAACACCTGGGAATCTGAAAGACACATAGCTGGAAAGCATCAATATGAATGGATTTTTCTGCTTCTTTTTGCACTTGAAAGAAAAGTGAAAGTTACAGGCTGAGTCAAGCTTTTACCCTTTATTTCAATCAATTCAGTTATTGCTAAATATGGCTACACACAGGTAGCCCAGGTGACAGAGCTGCTTCCAGCTGCTCCTTGGCCCCAGTGTCCCACGCGGGATGCTTGAGTTATCCACTGAGAGCCCCCTTGAGACTGGAGCACAGGTAAATCTGCCTGTCTGAAGGGCAGGATTGTGTCCTAAGTCCCTGCTCATTCCTTCCTTTCCTCAGGCCCCACCATTGTGGCTTGGGTGGCAGTGGCACGTTGGAAAGCCCTGGGGGTGCCAGCTAGGGGTGAGAGCTCGGGGTGCCAGCCCAGGCTCCACCAGCACTTGGCCCACACTGGGGCACAGATTGAGAGATGAACTCTTGGAAGCTTGTCCTGAGGAGGATGAATGGTACCTGCTGGCGAAATTCGGTGCTTTCACAGAGCTGTGATAAACCCCAAAGTCTTAGACTGCCAACCTACAGCCTCTGCACTGTCACGTTCCCCAGTTGCATTTTGTATTGGAATTTTACCTGCTCCCACCTGCGTCCTTCTGCTGGCAGTGCCAGCAGCCCAAGTGCTGCCTCTCCTGAGAGCAAGTTCCTGCCTGTTTCCTCTCCCAGCCCCAGCTCTTGCTTCCCTCTGGCAGAGGCAGCTTTAGGTGCAATATCCTGATGTTTCTGGGAGTGGGTTTTGGAATAAACCTACACACGGGATGTCCATGGGTTGCTGCTATGGATTCTGTGAAAGGTGATCAGGAAAAGCAAGTTCAGAGTTATTCAGGGGATCCTCTGATTCCTGCCCATCTCATGGAGCTGGTCAGGGTGAAACTACTACTCCCATGCTTTTTATTTTCCTCCTCTTAGTGCTGGTTTTTCCCCAGGTAAGTCAGTGCTGGAGCAGCCCTTGTGGGTTTATCTGTAATGAGCAGTGGTTGTGTCTGCACACGGAGATAGCAGATTCCAGCTGTAGTGTGCAAACGTCGGTGCTTTGTGCCTTAGTGCACACCCACATTTGTCAGCTGACAGGGCTGATGCGGTGAGAAAACCTCGCACTCTCCAATAACCTGAGCACAGGCACTTCCTGCGTTGTTACATTTAACCAAAGCTCTGATAAAAAATACTACATTAATTTTTCTAATGGAGACCAGATTCCGCATTATCATAATTTACGTTTTTGGATAGTCTTTGATTGACTCTGGTGGGAAGGGAGGTGAATCAGTATCTTGTACTTTAGGGAAAGATCTAGGGGAGAATTGAATTGTACTTCCTTGGAATTCACATCACCCCCCCCCCCCCCCTTAGTTGGAGATGTTGATCTTGAGAACAACCAGCAGAGAACAGCCCAGGAAGGGCTGAACGTGACAAAACAGTGCAGAGCATACAGAAATCCTCTTTGCTGTGTTCATCATTCTGTCTTCATCTTGGATTGTTTCCACCCTTCTCCTGCACCTGGAAGTCACAAGCATCCTGCAGTGGCAGGTAGTCTGGGTTCTTCTGCCAGGAGTAGTCTAAGAACAGCTTTTGCTGGGAGCAGCTCTGACCTTGCTGAAATCACTGCTGAAGTCTCCCCTGACTCTTGCAGTGCCAGAATTTCACGGTGGCAGTGGTGAGGCAGGGACTGAGCCTGGTTCATTGTCCCCAGAGCTCGGGTAGTACAGGACAGTCAGGCCAGTAAAGCCCCTGCTCAGGGCTGGGAACGAGATCCTGGCCAGCTTTCCTTCTCTGCCCCTCTCTGCAGTCCTGCTGGGCTATGTCATGCTACTATGTTACAGCATTGTTCCATGTCTTTTTTTTTTTTTTTTTTTAGGAAGTAATGCCGGATATTGGCAGTCAAGGGCGATGGAGTGAGGTGAGCTGTGACCGGTGGACAGAATGAGTTGTTACGGCCTCGGTCTCAATTTTTGGTGCAGCTCTAAGCATCCGTTGTTGTTTGTGTGTTTTAGGTGGTCCACTTGCAGGATGTCCTGGCCCTGGATGCTGGAGGGTGCAAGCCTAAGGTATAGGTGTGGTGTACTTCAGTCGGAGCAGGGAGGCTGTGGTTTCACAGTCTCTCAGCATGTTTCGTGTGGTTTTGCTTTGCTTCTCTGCAGGTGCTGCTGCCGCCCTGGGCGTGCCAAGGGACAGAGGCGAGCAGGTGAGTTGGCATTTAGGTGGGGTGGCTGATAGGCCAGCGGTCTATGGCAGCGTGCTGAGCGTGTCCCTTTTCATTGTGCAGGTTTGTCCTGGCCACCTCCAGAGTCAGATCAAGATTTGAGGTGAGCCGGGACAGTGGTGTGGAGTAGCCCGGGGATGCTCTTCTTGAGGGCAACAGTGACGTTTTCTGTTTTGTTGTCTTAGGTACCGTGAGCAGGTGTGGAGCTGAAGCTTGGAGAGAGCAGGTAAGCGATGAGCCTCGGCAGTTTCGAGGGAGGGGGCCTTGCGGAAGGGGTCTCTTTTGGCGTGTGTTGTCAGAGGCTGAATTTTCTCGTTGTTCTCCATCTTTCGCAGCTGCCAAAGCGGACCGTGGGGAGCGTGTTGACATCTGAGGTGCTGATGCATTTTTTCTGTCAAGGATGGATTTTGTCCATTTGTCTTCAGAAAGCTAAGTGTTGGGAGCAGTGGTTGGGAGAAGGGAAAGGCCTTTGGAGTTCCAGGAGGCAATTGGAAGTTAGCTTAGAGGAGAGGGCTGTTGTGGGAGGGTCCCTTGGAAGTAAAGGGAGAGGGTTTCTCCTCAGCATCACCCGAGCCTTTGCTGGGCAGGGCAGTTCCCACCCATCTCTGTCATCGGCCTTTGAGTCTCGACATCATCGTGGATCTTTTTGCCCGAGGAGCTCGCCTTCGGATCTGGCACGATCGCCACGGTCTCCATTTTACCTACTCGCTGGCGTAGCCGCCCGCGGGCATCTTGGCCACTTGCTGGTTGGTCACGTTTTGCATCGTCGCTTCAGCCTTTGGTGGCAGAGTCCTTCCCTAGGGATCCCTTTGTATCACCTGGCAGTCATTGCCTCCTTCTCTAGGCCTGCCGAGCTTCTCAAGCATCCTCTTAGCAGCTTTGGCACTGGCTTCTTGGAAGGAGTTACGTTTCACTGTCGCGTGCTGTTGCCATAGAGCCTTCTTTCCTTCGGCATCGCCAGCCTCTGGCGCATCTTGCTCTAGCAATCTTGTGCCCATTGCTGGGCAGGTTCAGCTCGTGTCTGTGTTCTGTCATTTGTGTCTATGTTCTGTAGTTTGTGTCCATCCTCTTCTGTGTCACAGGGCTTTGTTACGTCTCGGTGCTTTATCGGCCTCGCTCTGGGCCGTAGCGGCAGCGGGGATCTCTGCTTGCGTACTTTCCCGGATCGGGCTCATTCCGGCATCTTTACAGTTTTGCTTTTGGAGAGCAGAAGAAGTACACAAGATGTTCTCATCCATCTTCCTTCTCACTTTTGGTAGTATCTTTTTTTCATGGGCCATGGACTTCTCTGGACCCTCCTCACTGTGGTAGTTCCATAGGTTCCATTTCCTCAAAGCATATCGGGTCTAGAATTTATCTTCTGGAGAGTTATCTCAAGTCCTCGTGTCATCTTTGCTTCTATTTGGTGTGCTTACACTTGGAGCTGCCCTGCCCTGGCACGTAGAGTCGTGGCTGGGTTGAACAGTTGTAAAACTTTGTGGTTCATCTCTTGTCTGTGGGGTTTTGTGTAGAAAACTTACGGGCCTGGTGTATGGGGATAACTCCGAGCTGTCAGCTACTTGTAGACTGCCTCATGTTGTCTTGCAGGTCCCCAAGGCCGATTCCGATCCCTGCAGTCACCGATGCTACCGCTTTTCCCAGAATCTGCCCTTCCACGTCAGGGAGCAGCAGTTGGAAGATGTGTTGAAGCGTCTTCATCAGTGGAGTGTTGTGAGTAAGGGCTGCAGTCAGTGTGTAAGCTGAAGAAGGGGTGTCTGTCTGTGAGAGTGTGTGTCTGTCTGTGTCTGCGTGTGTCAGTCTGTGAGAGCGTGTGTGTTGACTGGTTCTAACCTTGTGTGTGTGATTTTTGCCTTTCAGTTTTTTCAACTGATTTTTAACTTTATAATAAGAAAACAGCCAGCTGTGAGGTTTTTTTTCCTCCCCCATCTGGGTTTTGTTTTTCCTTGGTCCCGTCCTGTCTGTGAGGCGATGTTCATCGCCAAGGTTTGGGTGCAGCCAAACAAACAGCCTCCCTAACAGGGTGGAGAGTACACAGTGGAGGTTAGGAATACAGGGAAAAAGTGCACCAGCCCTTACACCACCCCTAACAGCACCATTTTCCCCCCACCAGCAGCACAATGCAGCAACCCTGGAACCCTCAGTGCAGCACAGCTCAGTAAGCCTGGTGCTGGGATAACCCTGGAACCCTCAGAGGAGGCCAAGCCCCACACCAAAAAGGTAGGGATGACATCTGCAGGCTGGAGAGTGACAGGTACGGGTTGGGGGCTGGGGCGTGTAGAGCAGGAGTGAGGGGTTCCAGGCAGCAAGAGCAGTGCGGGGTATAAAGTAGAGGGGGTTAAAGGTTAGGGGATAAAGGGACAAAAGTCAGGGCAAAGGTTGGGGGGTCAGGGAATCAAAGGTAAAAGTCCAGGGGTCAAAGGTCAAGGTGGTCAATGTCAAAGCACAGAGGTCACATGTAGAAGGTTGGGGCAAAGGTCACAGGGCTCAGGGGGGGTCAAAGGTCCTGGGGTCAGGTGTCATGGGTCAAAAGGTAAGGGTCAAAGGGCTACGGTTGGGGGGGTCTAAGGTCAGGGATCAAGGTGTAAAGGTGGATGGTCAAAGGTCAGGGGTCAGGGATCAAAGGTCGGGTTTTCAAGGAATGGGTCAAGGGGTCAAAGGTCAGGGGGTAAAAGGTCAAGGCTCGGGCTCAGGATTAGAGGTTCCAGCATGATTTTCCACGGTGGTTCCCAGTGTGGGGACACGGGGTGTGGGGTCAGTGGCGCCGGGGGCAGGCAGGAGCCCCGTGGGCAGTGGCCGGCAGCGGCGGGGACGCCTCCGTACGGGTCGCGCCCCTCCACTGCCAGCAGAAGCCCCCCTGCGCCGTGCGGTGCCCGGCCGCGCTCCTTGCCCTCCCCGCCGCTGCCTTCCCGCACTCCCACCGCACCCCCTGCTCCCCTCCAGCCCAGGGAAATGCAGGAAAACACAAAATCATCGAGGTGGAACAGTCACCGGAGCTGCCCGAGCCATCCTCCCGCCTGAAGGCGGCAGCTGCCCAGAGCCAGGGGCACCCAGCAGGATGCAGCTCCTCTTTCCCAGGAGCTGGAGGCAGGGTTTCCCAGGCAGGGGGAGCAGGGAGAATTTCAGCTCCCAGCAGCTCTCTGGGAGTGCTGGATGGACTCTGGGCTGAGCCAGGTGGGAGGTGTGGGTGGTGTTCATGTCCCCAGGAGCTGCTCAAATCCACCTTAAACTCCTGGAATGGTCTGTGCTGACAAGAACCTTACAGACCATCCTGTTCAGCCCCTTGCCATGGTCAGGGACACCTTCCTGGGGTGTCTGTGCCAGAGTGGTGGAACGGGCAGGACTTTCTCCCTGAGCCCAGTCCCGGGCAAGATTGGGGTTCCCATGGGAAGAAGCCTGTGAGCTGCATTTCTGGAGCTGGGAGGCTCCATGCCTGGGAGTGTTTCCAGTACTGCTCTTTGGCTTTTTCCATAACTGGGCATGATGTTTCTCCCCAGAGCAAGGTGGTTTTCCCTGGATTGTTGGGGTTACACACTGGCTGTTTGACAGCTCTGTTGTCTCTTTCTCCTGAATGGAAGAGCGAGGAACAGGGGATGCTCCCGACTGTGCCAGGGATGTGGGAACAGCCCAGTTCCAGTGAGGAATGTGACGCCCAGCTCGTGGCGTGTGCCCTGAGATGGTCTTTGCTGTTGTTTTGTCCTTAGAGCCTGTTGGAGTGCTGGCCTGGATTTGGGAGGAGCCAAGTAGCCTGGAGCAGTGAGGTTTTTCCTGTCAGAAATCCATGCTGGGGATGTTTTCCCTGGCTGTCCCAAGGGGAAGGAACAGCTCTGGAGTTTTTGCAGCCACAGGCTGGGGATGCATCCCCTGAAAACCAGTTCAGGATCATTCATCTGGCTCTGTCCCTGACCTGTGGCTTCCAGGGAGCCTTCTGGTCTTCTGGATATTCCCAGGAGAGGATATTTCACCACCTGACTTTTAAGCCAGGAATTCCAAACCCAGTAAGTCGGTCACATTCTATGGGAGCTGCCCCAATGGTAGGATGGCAGAGGGCACACCCGACGCTGCTGTTTGGGACATTCCCGACTGGAACGGGAGCCAGCTGGGCATTTTGGAGCGCTGAGGCCACAAGGGCAGCCTTGAGTGGCATTCCCAGGCAATGCTGAGGCATCCCATGGCTGTGGCACGTGGCAACACATGCCTGATGTGGAGCAGAGAGAGGAAGGGAGAAATTCTGAGTTGATGGGAGGAATGGAATTGGGCTTTCCAGAATGGAATTGGTATAGGTGCTGATGGTATCATGGAATCATGGGGTGGCTTGGAAGGGACACAAAGACCCTCTGGGCTCTGTTATCCCATCCCGTGGCAAAGAACACATCCAAAACTGCCTCCTCACCCTCATGGAATGGCAGTGGGTGTTGGGAGCTCTGGCAGGAGCACCTGGAGACCAGGTAAGAATAGCAATGGCATTGTTTTGGCTGCTGCTGGATGTGGTTTTCTCTTTTCAAGATGTTCCTCTGATTGATGTTTTCACAGTAGCTTGCTAGGCCTCATTTGAGGATAATTCCAAGAATTTGGAAGTCGTTGGAAAAGAATGAGGAAAAAAGGTGAACCTGATCCATTCCTAGTAATTCTGAACTTCTCTTGCAGCACCGTTCCAGGGGAAAGCTGGTGAAAGGATAAAGATGCAGAGGAACAAGTGTTGTAAACCCCCCTGCCTCCCTGACAAAGCAAACCTTTCTGCAATCCCAGTAAATCTCTTGGAGAAACTGTGGGATCATAAGGTTTCCTAGGAAAGGAAAACTAAGGACAGAGATGAGGAAAGAGGCTTCCAATTAACAATGATTTGATGGAGGTAGGAATGATTCTTGTATGTTTGTTGCACCCCTTTTTATTCCTGGGATAATTTTAAATGATTTCTTTAAAAAATCATTTCAATTTGGGAATTCAGATTAGAGAGGAAACGATGCAAAATAAATGCAGGGAGAGATCACAGAATCATCCTGGAATGGCAGAATAGTTTGGGTGGGAAGGGATCTTAAGGATCACCTCATTCCATCCACAGGGTGCTCCAAGCTGCGGCCAGCCTGGCCTTGAACACTTCCAGGGATGGGGCAGCCACGATTTCCCTGGGTTTACGGGCACAAGAGGGAATTTCCAGCAGGAACTGAGGGGTTTCCCTTGCTCTGCCTGGCCCTAGCAGGGCTTTGGGAGGCAGAGGCTGTGGGAACAGGAGCTTTGTCCACTGCCTTGGGGGAGTCTCTGATGTCCCAAAACCCAGCAGAGCAAGTGGTTGTGGTTTAACATCCCATTCAAAGGAGATGCCAGGCCAGGAACGGGAATGGGCTGCAGAGCAGGGATGGTGCCCAGCAGAGGGGTGACTGTCCAGGGGGTCCCAGCAGTCCATCCCTGCTGCCCAGGTTTGGGATGAGCAGGCTGGTGACTGTCCCTGTGCTTGCTCTGCAGGATGAGGAAGCCAGGCCTGCTGAGGAGGAAGATGAGGAAGTGTGTGAGGATGGAGACAGCGGCCACCAAAGGCTGGGGAAGGCACAGATCCAGGTAGGAGACGTTGCCTTGCGAGGAGAGGGACTTGTCTGTCCCGTTGGAATTTGGGGCGTGAGGCCAGTGGAACAAAGGGTTTGATTCCATTTTCTTGCTCAGATTTTCACGTGCCTTAAGAGAGCTTTGCGAAAATGTCATTATCCCTGATTGAGTCTCTGAAAAACAGGGATTGAAGCTTTCAGAAGGGGCCCAACCCTGCCTGCATGTATCCAAGTGCAGCCCCCCCTCCCTGTTTTTGTGTACAGCTGGGATGAGACCTCAGCTGCTGTTACTTGCCAGCTCACAAGTTGTGTAGCTCAGAGCCTCAGCCATGAAGGGCCAGGCTGTGTTTAAAACAGCCCAAGGTACCAGAGAGCTGGAGTAATTTCCTAGCAGGTAATTTGACTTGGAAGCTGCATTCTAAAATTTGTCCACATTTAATTTATGCCCCACATGGAGACACCTAAAGAAGCAGAGGTGGGGTGTTCCTAAGAAAAGAGCATCCAAATTCTTTGGTGGTAGAGGGCTTAAAATTAAAGTCTGAGTGGAGGTGCCTTTAGGACGCTTCCATTCCAGTATCTGAATGGAATTTAAATGAAGTAGCCAAATCCTGACAAGCTTGTATGAACTCCAAAGCCTCTGCAAGGGTTTCACAGCCAGGGAAGGAGATAAGAGTCTGGAGTCTCTCCCCAAAACCTGGCTGCTGGTTTGTTTGGCCAGGCATAGGAATAATTGTGTATTCCCTGGGGCTGTCCTTATGGGGAGAGGTTTACTTATGTGCCCTGGGTTTATTCAGTGCATCTTCAAAGTGATGGAAATTGATTTCATTGAAAGGCCAGGGGTGCCAAATGTTTTCCCCAGCCAGAGCTCGGAGCCAGCCCAGTGGGAAGGGGTTTAGTGGCCATTTTCCTGCTCCCTTGGGCAGCAGCACTGGAGCACTCACACCCAACCGTGCCCGAGGTGCCGAGTACTGGCAGGAGGCAAAGCCAGGGCCTGGGCAGGAGGAGCTTGCAGTGCTCCTGGAAGCGCAGACCTGGAGCCGTGGGTTAGAACTCCCAGGAGCTGCTGCCTCACTCAAACCTTGTTTAAAGCTCAGCATCCCTCCTGCTCCCTTGGAATGATTGTTGCTTCTGTTGTTGCTCTTTCCCGATCCATTATGATTATTATTGTAAATTGCCACTCCATTTCTTCCATAGCCCTTTGCTTCCCAGAGGTGGTGCTTTAGGAAAGCCCCTCCAGCCTGGGAAGGGGCTTTTGGCTCCGGACTCATTCCCAGTCCCCATGAGCAGCTGGACCTGTGCTGTCCCCAGCAGGTGCCTTTCCTTCCTCCCCTGCTGCACTTTGGCTTTTCAAGGGCTCTCTGGGGGGCTGAGGGAGAAGTTCTTTGTCATTCCAGGGCAGCATAAGCCCTGATCCCACTCAAAGCAGGAGGAATTATTTCATCCTTGTTTTTGGATACACTTTTGGTGTTTTCTCTCTTTTGCTGACACTGTGTGGTAAAGCAGCAGCTCCCTGGAATAATTTTTATTTGTAAAACAATGAATTCCCTGCTGGAATCCCAGTCACAGCCCCCCAGATCAAGGTGCAGTTTAAGGCCTTACACCCTGACCAGGACAAGTTCCTGTCCTTAGACATGGAAACCAGGAGAAAACTCAGACTGGATTGGAGCCAGCATCCAGAATGGGGAAAGTGAGGCAGCGTGCTTGGCCCAGGCTGGGGCTGGTACAGGGGGTGTTCCCCATAGGATGACACCCATGTGGAGCAGATCCTTTTCTTCCTTTGTCCAAAGTCCAATGGCAAAGGAACAAATAACCCACAAGTGGGGCCTGGAAGGAAAAACGGTTCTGTTAAAATTAGGCAAAGAATGCACTAAGAAAAAATGGACATCCTTTTTAGGTATGAAAGTAAGTAGGGGAGAAATGTTGAAAAAGAGCTCTTTTTTATTTGGTGCCACCTCTCATTTTTTTATGGATAAAACCCTCTAGTGAGCAATCAGAACAGGAGTGGGAAAGCCAGGAGCCTTTGACTTCCACAGTGGACTTAATTTCCATGCTTAATTTCAACAATTTCTTCTCTCTCTCAGGACAGGAAAACCCACTTAACTTGTCCCATCTTTGCCAAAAGCTTTGGTATTTGAGCAGCCAAACCCAATGGGCTCTGGCCCCACCAGCCTGTACTGGAGGGCCCCTGGTCCTGCCTGTGGTGTGGGATGAATCCCCAATTGTCCCCAGAGGGGGCTGCCCTGGTCCCTGCAGTGCCCAGCACCTGAGACACAGAGAGAGCCCTGTCCACAGGGGCTCCTTGTCAGGAATGTGGCAGCAGCCCCAGGAGCAGGCTGGAGGTGAGAACTGGGGCTGTGTTTGAGACTGACCAGGTCAGCTCAGTGTTTACCTGTGGGGGGAGTTTGGCCCCCCACGCTGAGTTGAAGCGGGATCAGGGTGACAGATGCTGCATTTTGGGCACCCTGAGAGTTTCTCTCCCCCTTGGAGATTTCCTGCGGGGATGGGGCAGGGCAGGGAGCAGAATTAACCCTGCACCTCCCATGGGCACTGCTGGCCTTTGTCTCTCTGTTGTGCCATCAGCCTGTGGGAATTTGCTGCTGCCGCTGCCACCCCACCTGGGGGCTGCGTGCTCCTGGCAGCCCTTCCCAGCCCCACAGCCGAGCTCCAGCGCTGCCTCCAGGCTGGGTTGGGAGAGTTTGCTGGGAATGTGCCTCATCCCTGGGAGTATCCTTTCCTTCCAGAGTGGATGGATGGAGCTTCTGGGCTTGTCAGCTTCAGAGTTTGCTTGCAAAAGTCACTGCAGGGAAGAATGACAAGGAGGTTTGTCAGAGTGGTGCTGTCAGACCCCACCTGCCAGTCTGTGCTTTGGGTTGGAGGTTGTTGTGTATTGGCCCTGCAGGGAATGAATGTCCCCTTCCCACCTCAGCCCAGCAGATGCCAAGGGCTCTTCCTGGAGTACTTAACTCTTTGCTTCCCTTTGGGATAACTTAATCTCCACCCTTCCATGAGCAATTGCTTGGCTTCTCCTGGAGGAAAACCCCACAGCAGAGGCAGTCTGCAAAGGAGCCCAGAGCTGTGCTTGGAGCAGAGAGTGCTGAGAGCTGCGTGTGCCTCTGCTGCCCCAGGCTGGCAATATCCCCATGGAACAGACTGGGCAAATGGGATTAGAGGGAGCACAATCCCTTCCTGGAAGAGGTTTTCTCCTGTGCAGATCAGGCACGGGGCAGGAAGGGAACTTTGGAGATCAGCTGCTTTCCCCCAGAAAGCATCACTCACACCAGCATGGATGACATGACCTGTGCCTACTGCTCACCATGCACCCGGCCAGAATCAAGAGCAAAGGTGGGTTTGGGTGTGAGCACTTGAAATAACTTTGAAAGAGAAGCAATCACCTTTTGCTGCTTCTTTCTTTCTTTCAGATGCTGGGATTGCCTCTGGGCACATGTGCTGAGCTCTCCCTGCAGGGAACTGTCAGGCCTTAACAGCTGTGAGGTTGTGTTCTTCTCAGTGGGGAACTGGAGATAATAATTAATTAATTAATTGATTGCAGTAATGTTTTCTGAACCTTTCCCCTTTCCTGGTAGATCTTCTCTCTCTGCCTCTGAATTTACAGCTGTTCCCTGGTGTCATTGGCCCTGCCTGAATTCCTTGCAGCTCCTCACTGGGAAAACCTGGGATAACTTCAAGGGGACAGAGGAGACATTTTTAGCTGAAAACCTGGGGTGACTGAGAGGGGACACAAGAACTGTTTGTGTAGGAAAATGGGAGGGGATGTCAAGTGGAGCAAGGTGGCATTTTTGAGGGAAAAGCTGAGGTGATGTTTAGGGGAGAGAATGCACATTTTTGGGGCAGAAAAGAGTTAATATTGTACAGGAAGGAAAAACTGGGGGGTAAAACCTGATGTAATCTGTAGGGGACAGAATGAATATTTTGGAGTAAAAATGAGGTACTCAGTAGTAGACAAAGAAGGAAAAGTTTGGAGGCAAAACTTGACAAAGTCTCAAGAGCAGAGAATGAACACTTGGAGGGAAAAATGAGGTGATGAGTACTGAGCATGTGGGGAAAATTTGGGGGCTAAATCTGAACTAATCTCTAGGGGAGAGCATGAACACACTGAGGTAATATGAGGGAATCAGTTGTGGGCAGATAGGGAAACTTGTGTAAAAATAATATTAAATAAGCTGTAGAAAGAACATTTTGAGGTAAAAATGAGGTAAGCAGTAGTAGACAGATGGAAAACTTTGGGGGTAAATCTTGATAGAAGCTACATGGTAGAAAGGAAATAAATATTGAAGGAAGAATGAGGGAATCAGTAGTGGACAGGTAGGGGAATTTTGGGGGGTCAAACTTGAAATAATCTAAAGGTTGAGAATGAATCTTTTTTGGTAAAAATGAGGTAATAAATTGGGGACAGTTAAGGAAAATTTTGGGGGTTAAACTTGAGGTAATCTCTAGGGAGAGTGTGACCACTGACATAAACTGAGGCAATCACTGGGGCTAGGCAAGGAAATTTGGGGTGTAAAACTTGGGAAGATCTGTAGGGCAAAGAATGAACATACTGAGGAAGCAATGAGGTGATCAGTAGTCAAGATGAGGTAGAATGTGGGGGGCAAACCCTGAGGTAATTATGTAGGAACCATAAGTGGTTTTGAGAAAAAATCTGAGCTAATTTGTAGGGGACAGAATGAACATTTTGGGGGTAAGACAGACATAACCTGCCTGGTTTTGGTTTTAAAATCTTGTCAGTGTACAGGGGACAAAAGAGACATTTTGGCAATAAAATCCGAGTTCATCTGTAGAAGAAAGAACTCATGTTTTGAGGTAAAAAGGAGGTGATCAGAACTGGGCAGGTAGGGAAAACTGAGGGGGTAAAATGTGAGGTCATCTCTAGGAGAGAGAGGAGCATCCTGAGGTAAACTGAAGGAATTGCTGTGGACAGGTGGGTAAATCTGGCGGGTAAAACTTGAGGGAATCTCCATGGTAGAAAATGAGTATTTGGAGGTAAAAATAAAGTACTCAGTGGTGGAGACGTACAGAAAATTTTGGGGGTAAAATCTGAGGTGATCTGTAGCAGAGAGAATGCACTTGATGGGGTAAACTGAGGTAATCACTTATGGACAGGTAGGGAAGTTCGGAGGGGTAAAAATTGAAAGCATCTGTAGGGCAAAGAATGAAAAGATTGAGGTGGAAATGAGGAAAGAGGTAGTGGACAGGTGGGGAAAGTTTTGGGGGCAAATCTTGTGGTAGTCTCCAGAGCAGAGAAAGAATGCTTCCTTGTAAAAAATGAGGAACTCAGAAGGAGACAGATGGGGACATTTTGGGGGTAAAATCTCAGGTCATCTCAAGGTGAGGGAAGGACTATTTGGAGGTCAACTCAGCACTCACTGTGTCCTCCTTCTTTGGCAGCAGCTGGCAGGGAAGGGAGAAGAGGCCTCGGGCTGGAGAGGGGCAGGAGAAAGGCACTGTGGGCAAAGGCACCTCCCTGGCATCCCCAGGGCACCTGTGGGGAACACAGTGGACACTTTGGGAGCAAAGGGAGGTGATTGCATTGTCCCTTTGGGGGATGCTGGCATTTAGATCATTCCATCCGTTTGCCTGCTGACATTGCCCAGCCCAGGGGCTTTGGCTGCCAGGGCAGCACAAAGATTGTTCCCTGGGTGGTGCGCAGATGAATTCTACCCCAAGCCCTGAATTCCCTGCTGCATTGCCACTGGAATAGCCTGCCAGCGCCTCCTGGAGCATGGATATTCCCATGCAGAGCTGCCTATTTAACACCAGGTGTGTCAGGAACCAGCAGAGCTTCCAGGGAAGCTCAGCAGGGTCAGGGCAAGGACAGCTTCATGTTCCATAGAATTTGCTGTTTGTAACCCTCATCCCCCAGCCCCCCCCCAATGTCCCTGGGGGCACCTGACAGAGTTCCCTGGAATTCAGCTGCCTGCACCCCCCCGAGCCCGGGCTCCAGGTGATATTTTAAAGCAGGAGAAGGCGCTGGCCGGACGCGCTCCCAGCCCCTGCTGAGGCAGCCCCTGTGCCCACGGGAGGACTTGTCTCCCTGCAGGAGCTGATTTCATTCCAGAGCCTCAGGAGCGGCCTCTGCAAGTTCTTTTCCCTCAGGAAAGGGATGCACATCCCTGCCTTCAGGGCACTAGCAGTGGGAGCCACCTGGGAAAGCTTTCCATCAGTTGTGCAGTTCCAGCTGGCTCCCCAAAAACTCCCAACTCAATCCAAACAGATTTCTCTGACTCTGGCCTTTCATTTGAAGGCATCTCTGAGGGCATTGCTTGGCATTTCATTGCTGTGGGGGAAGCTTGCCTTGGCTTTAATGCTGCTGAGGGATGATGGCCTCAGGCTGGAAGGGAAGGCATTTTGGGTGGCTGGGACATAGCTGGCAGGAGTGTGGGAGGTCAGCACCAGGAATTGCTGTCTGAGCCCCTCTGCAAACAGCCCGTGCTGACATTCCCCAGTGCCAGCTGTTCCTTGGGGCATTTTTGGGGTGTCAGTGGGGTCTGTCGGGGCTGAAGCATCTGCGGGTGCCTGTTCAGAGCAGCCCCTGGCCGAGGGGCCGCGGGCAGCCCTTTATCCATGTCCATCCCAGCGCCCATTCCCGGCATGTGTGTTTGGCACGCTGTGTGCCACAGGCAGGACACTGCAGGCACAGCTCCTCTCTGTAAATCCAAAGCACAAGAGCTGCTGCTTCCCTTCCTGGGCCTCCCAGCCTTCTCCTTCCCCCTGTTCCCTGCCAGCTGGGACACACAGAAGGAGCACCAAGGAACACTCCTGGCAGTGAGCAGGAGTCTCTGAGAGCTCTGTGCAGCTCTGGGCTGGAAAAGCTGGCCCGGCCTCAGCAGCCCCTGGGATTTTGGGCTGTGAACACTCACCTGTGGGAAAGGCCCCTCTGCAGGCAGGAGCAGCCCTGACCCTCTCCAGAAGAGCTTTGGCCGTGGACCAAGTGAACCCTCAGGACTTGCCTTGCTCATTTCTCCCTGGAAAGGGCCATGCCGGGCTCCGCCATACCCAACACCTTTACAGCTGTTGGGTAAATCCTGGAAAGGGCAGGAAATCAGGTTATGGGAAGAGTTCAGTGCTGTCACACAACTGCTCACCTGTGTTGTTGCATGATCAGGTGCTGGCCATGGAGCTCCGCCCTGGGGCCATTGCAGGGGCTGGTGTGGAAAGCAGCATTAGCATAAAAGAAGGAGCTGTATTTGCATAGGAATGACCTTGCTGGCACTTGGCATTCCTATCCCAGGCAGGACATTGCCAGGAGCTGAGATTGGCTTGGCTGGAGCAGGGTGCTGAGAGTGCCCAGGTGTGGGTTCAATCGCCAGAGGAGCCATTCACATAAGGGTGCGACTTGGTGGTCTTTGTGTATCCATTCCCACTCAGGATGTCCTGTGCTCTGGAAATAAAGAAGAAACATTTTTCACTGGACTTTTAAAGCCAGTTTTTGCATTGGAGCATACCAGCCCCAGAGAAAGCAGCGGGGGGGGGGGGGGGGGGGGAAGGAGAGCATCAGGTCTCAGGCGGCAGTTGCGGGATGAGCGGCTCAAGCAGCAGCGAGCCCCGGCGAGGCCCCGGTCCCGCAGCGGGCACAGTGAGAGCAAGAGCAGCAGCAGCGGCCTCGGCGCCAGCGCCCGGCCCGGAGCGGCTCGTCCCGCTGCAGCCGCGCTCGTTGGGCGGGGCCGCGGCGGGCGGGAGGTCCCCGGGGGAGCGGCCCCGGGGCAGGGGGAGGCGGGCGCTGCTGTGCGCAGGGGGTGCGGCGGCCCCGGCAGTGCCGGGGCTGGGGGAGCTCCGCGTCCCCGCGGGGGCTGCGGGCGGGGCCGGGCCGGGAGCGCCGGCGCTCCGGTTGCGCCAGGGGGCGCCCCACAGGGCGGGCGGCGCTGAGGGAGCGGCGGCCTCGGGGGGTGCCGGGGCCAGCACGGGCGGTCCCCGCGGCCCGCCCGCTTCCAGGCGCGATCCAGCGCCTGCTGCGGGGAAGCGCCGCCCTCCCGGCGGGCCCGGCACCGGCACGGCCCCGGCTCCCCGCGGCCGCAGCGGGAGCATAGCCGGAGCTCCGGCGGGAGCCCAGCCCCGCGCTGGCCGCAGCCGGAGCGGCAGCGCCGGGCTCGGCCCCAGCGCCAATCCCGGAGCGTCTCTTGCCAGCCGCGGCGATCTCGATCGCTAATGCCATCCCCCGTCCCACCTCAGTTCTCCGACCCCGGCAGCCGCACCCCGCCCGTCGAGAGACAAGCGGCTCGGCCCGGGACCCCCAGCAGACACCGACAGGACCCAGCCCCGAATCCCCGGGCCCGGGTCCCGTTCCCACCTCAGCGCCTCGGGCTCGGCGCAGCGCCGGGAGCAGCCCCCGATGCCGGGCTCCGCACAGCGCCCCGAACGACGGTCCCGCCGCAGCCCGGGATGAGCAGGATGAGCGTTCACCGCACAAAGCGGAGCGGGCGCGGATCCGCCGGCATTTACGGGCGCGGGCGGAGCGGGGCGGGGCCGGCACAGGTGTGAAGGGCGGGGTCCGCACAGGTGCGCGGGGCCCCAGCGCGGCTGCGCGGGGCGGGGCCGAGGGGATTTAAGCCTTGGGAATCGGCCCCGCCGCCATTTGCTCCCTTGGCGCTCGGTGGGAGCGGTTGTGGCCGGACCGAGCTCTGTATTTCTATATTTCCATATCTCAATGTCTCTGTATTTCTTTTCCTTTATATTTGTGTTTGTTTCTCTTCTTCTAACCCTCTCCGTTCTCCCCCCTCTGCCTCCCCTCCCCCACCCCCTACACCCTCCCCCCCCCTACCCCCCCCTCCCTCTCCCCCCTAGCCCTCCCCTCCCTCCCCCCCAGCCCGGTTCCCCCCATCCCCCCTCCCTGTCCCCCTACACACCCCAACCCTGCCCTACTCCTCCACCGTCTCTCCCCTTCTCCACCGTTCCTTCCCCCCCATCCCGGGTCCCCCCTGCCCCCTCACCCTGCTCCCCTTCCCCTCCCAATTCCCCCCACCTGCCCTCAATCCTCCCCCTCGGTTTCCCACCTTTCCTCGCCCCTCCACCTCCCCCTGTTCCTCTTCCCTCTTCCCCTTCTGCACCTTGACCCCCCCCCCCTGTGCTCCATCCTCGTCCTCCCCCCGCCTCCTTTCCTGTCCCCCCACCCCACCTCTCCCTGCACACCCCGAACCCCCCACCTGCGCTCCTTCTTTGACCCCCTCTGCTCCCTTATTCCCGTCCTCTGTCCCGTCTTTCCCCGGCAGCCGCGGGGCTCGGGGCGCCGGAGAATAAAGCCCAGAGGGCCGGAGCCCGGCGCCCCTGCCCTCGCTGGAGCCCCACACGGGCCGGGCCCGCTCGGCGGGTCCCCCGTGCAGTACAAAAACAGCGCCGGGGCTCCGGCTTTCCACACATCACACTGGGGATCCCCTCCTCAGGAGGGGTTCCCGAGGGGCGTGGGTGGGTTTCGGGGAGGGGGGTGTGTTGGGGTAGGGTGGGCCCCCTCCTCAGGAGGGGGTCCCGGGGGGGTGGGGTGGGGCGGGCCCCCTCCGGAGGAGGGGGTCCCGGGAGGGGGTCAGGGTGGGCCCCCTCTGGAGGAGGGGGTCCGGGGGAGGGGGTGGGGCGGAGTGGGGACTTTCCCCCCCTCCAGTCCCCGCCCCCTCTCCCGGACCCCCTCCTCCGGACGGGGCTCGCCCCGGCCCCCTCCCCGGGACCCCCTCCTCCGGACCGGGGCCCCGGGGGGGGAGGGGTGGGGGGGGGGGCCTGGCGGGGGGGGGGGCTGTTGGTTTGGCCTGTGATCTCTATGTCTGTTCATGCTGCAGAGTGATGTGACCTCCCCTCTGCTTCCCCCCCACCCCACCCGCCCCCCCCCCCCTCCCTTCCCCCCGGGGCCCCGGTCCAGAGGAGGGGGTCCCGGGGAGGGGGCCGGGGCGAGCCCCGTCCGGAGGAGGGGGTCCGGGAGAGGGGGCGGGGACTGGAGGGGGGGAAAGTCCCCACTCCGCCCCACCCCCTCCCCCGGACCCCCTCCTCCGGAGGGGGCCCACCCTGACCCCCTCCCGGGACCCCCTCCTCCGGAGGGGGCCCGCCCCAACCCACCACCCTCCCCGAAACCCACCCCACCCACTCCCCCCGGGACCCCCTCCTGAGGAGGGGGCCCACCCTACCCCAACACACCCCCCTCCCCGAAACCCACCCACCCCCCCCCGGGAACCCCTCCTGAGGAGGGGATCCCCAGTGTGATGTGTGGAAAGCCGGAGCCCCGGCGCTGTTTTTGTACTGCACGGGGGACCCGCCGAGCGGGCCCGGCCCGTGTGGGGCTCCAGCGAGGGCAGGGGCGCCGGGCTCCGGCCCTCTGGGCTTTATTCTCCGGCGCCCCGAGCCCCGCGGCTGCGGAGGAAAGAGGGATGAGATGGGGTAGGGAGAGGAGTCGGGGTGGCTTGGGGAGAACGAGGGGGGAAGGGAAAGGCCGGGTGAGGGGGAGGGATGATAGAGGAGGGGGAAGAGAGGGGAGTCGGGTTGGGGAGCGGGGTACGGAAAGGGGAGAAAGGAGGGGTGGGGGGGTCGGGGATGCACAGGGGAGCAGGGAGAGAGGGTGGGTGGCACTGGGGAGAGGGCAGGCGGGGGGCTGGGAGAGACAGGGAGGGTGTGGGGGAGAGAGAAAGAAACTGGGGGGGTAGGAAAGAGGTGATAAGCGGGGGAAGAAGGAGGAGGATAAGGGCAGGAGAAAGAGGGGGAAGAAAGAGGGGGAAGAAAGAGGGGGAGCGGGGGCCTCTCCCGGGCCACGCCGGGGGAGCCCGACCCGGCCGCAGCCTCCCCGAGCTCTGAGGGAGCAAATGGCGGCGGGGGCGATTTCGGGGGCTTAAATCACCTCGGCCCCGCCCTGCGCAGCCGCCCTGGGACCCCGCGCACCTGTGCGGACCCCGCCCCGCGCACCTGAGCCGGGCCCGGGGCCGCCCCTGAAGCCGCGCCCTCGGCCCCGCTCGGCCCCGCCCGGGACCGCCCCAGAGCCCCGGCCCCGCCCGGCCCCGGGGCCCGCCCTGCCCGGCACGGGGGCGGCTCCATCGCTCGGGGCCCCGCCCCTCTCTCCCGGGCCGGACCCGCCCCTCTCTCCCGGGCCGGACCCGCCCCGCGCACGCACCGGGGCCGCACCGGGGCCGCCGCGGGTCCCGGTCCTGCTGGCGGCCGCTGCGGGTCCCGGGCGGTGCCGCCTCTCCCCCGGCGGGATCGGGGCTGGGATCGGCACCGGGAGGAGCCGCTCCGGGACGGGCGCTGGGGCCGAGCCCGGCGCTGCCGCTCCTGCTCCGGCCGGCTCTCCGCGGGGAGCCGGGGCTCTGCCGGCGCCCGGGCAGCCCCGGGATCCCGAGCCGGGCCCGACGCGCCGGGCCGGGCTCCGCTCTCAGCCCTGAGCCCCTCCCGGAGCCCGCCTTGGGCCCCACGACGCGGCCCCGGGCTCTGCCGCCAGCCCCGGACGCGGCGCTGAGTCGCTGCTCCCGAGCTCTGCGTGGGGCCGGCGAGCCCGGCTTCGGGCTGTGCCTGAGGCAGGACTCGGAGCCCAGAGACACAGACTCGCCCTGGCCCCAAGAGCCCGCTTTGAGCATCAAAACACGGCACTTGGGCTTTAATTCAGGGCCAGCAAAACGCAGCACTTCCGTTTCTCTTTGTGAGCCCAAACACACAGGACTCGCTCTCTTCCTCAAGCCCTGAAAACAGGATTTAGTCACTGTTTCTGAGTCCCAACTCTGGCCATAGGAGCCTGCGCTCAGGACTCTGTAGATAGAGAAATGCTGCTAGCAAGGATTTTCTTGCTATTTTCTGAGACTTTTCTCTCTCACAGAAGAGGTAGCAGAATTATGTAAACAACCAAGCCACCTGCAACCTTGAAAAGTCTTCTTTATGGTACAGTAGAAAAATATTTTGACAATGGATGTTTTAGGATTTTAGCCAATCACCCCCAAGGGGAGGCTGATCCTTTGTCCAATTAGACTGTGAAGAAAGAAGTCTATAAAAGAGTTTGTAAAATAATTAATCAATCTTGCTGCACAATTCCTGCCTGCTGGATCTTCTCTCCTCCTCCTCCTCCCTACGGCTGCGGGACACAGTGATATACCCTAGGGCCTCGGCCTGCGGTAATAGGACTCCACAATGCAGGATTCAGTCTCTGCTTTTAAGCTCTGCGCCTGCTTTTGAGCCCCCGAAACGCAGCACTGGGTCTCTTTTTGTGAGCCCAAAACCGCTCCTGTCCCTCGGGTTCGGAGCCCCCAGAAGTGCCCGGGGCCATGGCTGGACCCCAGCTGGGCACCAGCATCCGCTCCCTCACCCCCCGTGGGATGGGGAAGAGACCAGAGACAAAATTCCAGCTCAGAACAGTTTAAGAATGGAAACCAAATACAATCATTTGAGATTAATGACAACACATAGTGAGAGCAACAAGAGCAGTGGTAACACTAATGAACAGGAGAGGGAGAAAAACTCCTCCACACCCGCCCTGTTACGATCCGGTTTAAACCCAGAAAAGCAAAGCAAGCTAAGTCTCTGTGCATAAACCAGAAAGAACTTAGAAGGTTCAAAATATCCCCAGAAACGAGATTAAAACCAAACGAGGCTAGATGTTGTTGCCAAAAAAATGGATGTATTTTATTTAATAGTAGAGAGGCAAAGAGAGGGGAAGAAAGAAATAGAAAACAGAAGGGTGCGTGGGGGAACAGGGAGAGGGGTTGGATGGAAGCCCATCACCCATCTGAGGGTGCCAACGACGTCTCGTTGCTCCCCTCCATCCGGTCTGCCGGTGGTGAGGGTCCCCCGTGGGCGCTGTGGCCACGCCGCCACATGCTGCCACAGCCGAAGGGTGCAGAATTCCGTGGGTTAGTGCACACTTTGGGCCAGGCGGGAACGCCCACGTGCCTCTCTTGCAGGGGCCGGCTTGACACTGTCCCTTGCAACACTGAGGGTCTGTTGCATCATCTCTGGTGCTCTGCTGCAGGGTCTGGGGGCCCCTGTGCTGGGCCATGTCACCCCTTCTGCTGTGGATGAGCTTCCTCCCCCCGGTGAGGACCCCGCAGCTGGGCTCTGCACAGTGGAGGATGGGCGGTCACTGCGTCTGTGACCACCGGCTTTTCCAAGGTACCCAAAGCCTCTCCTCCCTCCACCCCTTGGTGCGAGCCCGGGCAGCTGATAGCCCTGGGGCCGTGCTCCTCATCTTGGAGGTGTTAAGCCTGAGCTCCATGAATATCCCCAGCCCTGAGTTGTTACTTTATCTTATCTTCATCAGCGAGCAGTGTCAGGCCTCAGGGCCCCATTCAGGGTGTGGGAGTCTTCTGCAGCTTTCGTAGTACAGTTTCAAAAGTCTTTTAAGAAAATGTTTAAGTCATAAAACATAGTATTTCAGTCTTTGAAACCCCTCCCTTTAACGTTATAAATCCAAAATCTAATCCAGAGCACCAGAATCTCCCACTGTGGGGGATTTCCATATTCCTGTTGCTTTCTCTGTGTTCTGTCCTGGGGATTTGTGGACTGAGGGAGGCACTGGCCGCTCCTCTGGCCAAGGGGAAGGCTCCTGTGCTATTCCCATGAAGAGAACACCTGGAATTACTGTCCTGGGAGCCCAGTCCGGTCTTTCCAGTGACTGGGGGGCACCCAGAGGGTCTTTCCATGAAATGAAAATGAGACCCCGGCCCAATGCATTGACAGCAGGATTGGACACTCCTGGCCAAGGTGACCAGTCCGTGGGAGTCGGACCGGTGACGATCCAGGGGGGATCTTAAGTTGGATACATGCAGATTTCATCGTGCAGAAGCTCCAATTCTTTTGGTACCTCTTGTTTAAATGTCTCCCCACTGGAAGAGGTCAATTAATCTTTGTAATGACCTGACTGCCAGAGGCAGGGAAAAACAATCAGCGTTCCCTGAACGCCTCCATCACTTCCATGTCCACCTGCAAGGAGTGGCCGATGGGCAGGAGCCTGCCCAGAACAGGCTCAGAGATGGGGCTTTCAACACAAACCATTCCACCATTCCATGATCTCTGCCTGTATTAATGTTGCACTGTTCCCTCTCAAATTTAAATTCCCAAATTTAGATGATTTATTCAAGGAATCATTTTAAAATTATTCAGGAATAAAAAGGGAAGCATCAAACATATAAGAATCATTCCTACACCCACCAAACCATTCTTAACTGGATGCTTATTCCCTCATCTCTGTCTTTGTTTTGCTTTCCTGGAAAACCTTGTGATCCCAGAGTCTCTCAGAGCAATGTACTGGCATTACTGGAAGGTTTGCTCTGTCAGAGAGCCTGGGGGGTTTACAGCACTTGTTCCTCTGCATCTTTATCCTTTCATCAGCTTTCCCCTGGAACAGTGCTGTGGGAGAAGCTTGGAATTACTAGAAATGGATCAGGTTCACATTTTTTCCCCACCAGTTTTCAACTGTTCTGAAATTCCTAGAATTACCCTCAAATGTGCCCAGGAACACTGCTGTGAAAGGATCAATGAGAAGAACAGCCTGAAAGCAGAAAACCACCTCCAGCAGCAGCCAGAACGATCCCATTTCTCTTCTTACCTGGTCCTGCCAGAGCTCCCAACAGCCATTCCCATTCCAAAACAAGAGCTATGGAAGACATTCCTGCTGTCCGTGAGGGTGAGGTGGCAGTTCTGGATGTTCTTTGCTGTGGAATCAGACAACAAACAGAGTGTAAAGGATCTTGGTGGTCCCTTCCAAGCCAAACCACCCCGTGATTCCATGCGTGGATCAGCACCTGTCCCAGCTCCATTCCAGAAACCTCCTCCCATTAACCCAGAACTTTCCTTTTGCTGCTCAACATCAGGGATTTGCTGCTGAGTGCCCCGGGCAGGGGACGCCTCAGCCTTCCCTGGGACCGCAGCCTTCCCTGGGACCGCAGCATTCCCTGCGCTGCCTCAGCACTCCCTGCGCTGCTGTTCCACGCCCATCCCGTGGTCCAGCGCCTGTGCGGGCTGCAGTGCCGGGCTCTCCCCACAAGGCGGCAGCACCGGGAGCGAGCAGCCCCGGCCGGTCCCGCTGGCTCGGGGCAGCTGCGCCTTGAACCCGCCCTGAGCCGGCGGGGCCGTGAACACAGCGGGCACAAACCCCACCGGTGCCCTTTATTTCACCCTCAGAGGCACAGGATCGCAGCATTTCCTGGGCTGGGAGGGACCCGCAGGGAGCATCGAGTCCAAATCCTGGCCCTGCACCCCAAGAATCCCACCCTGTGCCCGAGAGCCTTGTCCAGACCCAAACTCTTCCCCCAAGATCCTGAAAACACAGAGGGGCTGGGAGAAGGATGACCATGGAGGATTTTTTAGATAGATCTCCTTGTACGATCATTATATAGTATCATTAGATAGTCCAGCAATCAATATCTTCCTTATGCCTCGCTATAGATAATCCAGTAATCAATATGTTCCTTACACCTCGCTATAGATAATCCAGTAATCAATATGTTCCTCACACCTCGCTATAGATAATCCAGTAATCAATATGTTCCTTACACCTCGCTATACATTGTTACACGTCGCCTTCCCGGCGGCGGCTCCAGTGACCGAGCAGGACCCCTCCTGACCCCCCCTTCCCATTCCCGCAGTCAGACCAGGTTTCCTTCCCGGCTCCAGCCCAGGATTCCCGCAGCAGTCTCAGGTGTCTCTTTCTTTCCACAAAGCAAATTCTTCACAGCTACACAGAACCAGCCCGAGCTGGTCCCTCCGGCGAGCACGGATCAGCTCATTCTTACCCCAAATGGTTCATTCTCTCCCCTGCAGATTAACCCAGATTTTACCCCAAAATGTTCATTTTGTCCCCTACAGAATCCACCCCGGAGCGACGCCTTGGGCCCCGCATGGCCGAGGCAGCTCCGGTGCCCCGGTGCCCGCAGCTCCCGCTGTGCCGGGACAGCAATCCCTGTGCCAGGACAGCAATCCCTTCTTTCCTTCCTGGAGAAAAATGCCGGCTCGTTATTTCCAAAACCTGCTGATCTCTATTCCCAGCTTCTTATATTGCTGTATATGTTAGGGTAGATAGAGAGGCTGTATTCGAAAATTAATCTATACATAAATTAGTATGAGGCATCAATATACCTAAAAGTGAAAAACAAGGGTTTTAGTATTCTATACACTCCCCTCCCTGTGAATTTTCTGGCAGTTTTGGGTCCCTCTGGGGGAGGGCACCCAGCATGACCCCCCTCACTCCCATTCTCATCTCTTTCCTCAGCTGCACATGGATTTGTGCCTCCTCTGAGGATTTGGAAAGGAATTTGGGAACCCCCTTCCCTTTCTGTGGTTTCCAGCTTTTTCTCTGAGGCGGCCCAAAAGGCAAACAGGAGAAAAAAAAACCCCAGAAGTGCACAAAATCCCAGCCCCTCCCAAGATGCAGCTCCTCACACCAAACCTTGGGAGAATCCCTGGTGCTTCCAACACCGCTGCAATCCCACCTGGAGCTGAGCCTACAGGCTGCTCTGCCTAATCCACATGCAAGCCTGGATAGCCCAAAGCCTGCGAGAAAAGAGGAGGCAAAGTGAAGGGGAGAGGGGGGGAAAAACGGAATTTTGGGTTTTTCCCGTGTTTGCAAAAGGATTGAAGGGCAGGATGGAGAGGTTTTGTGGAAAAGAAGTACCAAAGGCTGCTTCATTGCCAGCAATTAGCGCTGCTCAGGTTGAATCCAAGAGGACAAATGCACCGGGATCAAACAGGAGCGGCCGACAGGATGGGTTATGACACAGATCTGTGAAGCTGGAGCCTTCTTTCTTCTCCAGGGCTCTCCCAGAAATTCTCCATGGCCGGATGTGCTCCCACTCTCCCTGCTGGGGAGGATGGACTTGGATAGCCCGGCTGACTGGTGAGCCTAAAACAAGAAAGTGATGCAGTGATCCAAGTGTTTTTCCTGAGGAAATTACATCTAATACTGGAATACCAAGTTACAAAATACAACAGCAATCCAGTTTTACAATACCAGAGTATCTAGTTTCAAAGTACCAGAGGACCAAGTTCCAAAATACCAAAAAAATTCAGTTTCAAAATACTAGAAAATCAAGTTGCAAAAAAATCAAAACAGCCCCGTTTCAGAATACCAAATTGCAAAATCCCAGTTTTCAGACGTCTTATGTGGGCAGAGATGCAATACTGTCAACATGGGATCTGTGCTACCAAAATGGGTATTTTCTCCTTAGGGGCAGCACCTAAGGAGGCAGGGCAGCACATGGGCTCTCAGGGGGAAACGTTCAACTTTCCCCTTTCACCTCGTCAGTCCTAACCCAGTGCCCCCAGAAAAAAGGAGGTTTACCAGGAGAAAAGGGCTTTAAACAAAAGGACAATCTTCCTTCTTCATTACTGTGTTTAAATTGAGGGGGAATCCCCTTCCTCTGCAATTTTAAGGGTACTAATTGAAGAAAACCCTGCCTTTTCCATGCTCTTAGGGGTATTGCTTGACAGGGAATCCCTAGTTTCCATTATTTTCTAGTTTAAATGGAAGCAGGTAACTTTGACAATGCTATGTTATGGGTTCGAATTGAGCAGAACTCCCCCATTTTCATCATCCTAAGGTTTAAAGGAAGGGTAAAGCCCTATTGGCCCTCCTTTCTGAGGGTTTAAATTGAGGGGAAAATCACATATTCTCTGACTCCTGCTGGGATGAAAACATTGAAAAATAGAAAAAAATATTTATCAGGCACTTCCATGGTGTGAGCTCAGGATTCCCCACTCTTGCAAAGGGGGAATGTTCACCAGGCAAAGGGTAAGAGGAAGAGCCTCAAATTGTCCAAAATCCCAGTAAAAATATTTTGTCCTATGGAAACTATGCCAGAGCTGGTCACATTTCAGGCCCTTTGTACCCGCATTTCCTGATGTGCATCTCACAGGGGCTCTGTTCCCACTGCTCCAGGGACCCAACACAAACCTTACAGCACCACACAAACACAGCCCAAGAAGCTGCTGCCAGCCCTCCAAAGCTCAGTACCTGCAACAGGCACCTCTGTGCTGATCTGAGCCCGCTTGGCCCCAAAACAAGGTGGTCAGTTTATCCTTGAAAAGACTGAGAACAGCATTCTTGTCTCTCAAAAAGACCCACAGTTTCACAACTACAATCTCCACACCTCCACACTGAGACTTTATTCCCTTAAGTGTCCAAGGACATAGGCAGCAGCAAGGAAGGTGATGAAGCGAGTCAAGTTTAACCCGAGAGAGCTCTCAGCTCCTTGTGAAAGCTCAGACAAGCAGTAGAGAAAGAATTAATGCTCCCATAACTGGCATCTAACAGCCACAGGGCAAGGGAAAAGTTGGTTTTAGAGAATGAAGGAAATACAGAAAAAGCACTAAGTAATAAAAGGTGAGAAAAATCCATCACTCCAACAGGTAAAGGAAGGTAAACCACTTGAAGAAGCAGAGGTAGATGGAGGGAAAAAAACCTCACAATTTAGAGTGTCCATGACACCCAGAGCTAAAACAAGCCCAGGGGATCTGGGAAGAGCTAAGCACATGTGCTCCAAAAACCAGCAGAAATGAAGTGAGATCTCTGAAGGGAACAAAAGAAAGAGGCAGGCTGAAGAAAACAAAAAAGTGCCTCCCCACTTTTCATTCCCTGCCCACAAAGCATTTTGGGATTTTTAATCTTGTCTCTTGTACTATGTGGTAGAAATCCAAAAATAAAGGTCAGGCGAAGCATGGTTTATTGGGAACTATCCTGCATAGCAGACAAGATGTATCCTCATGCAAATGATTCCATGCAGCACTCACATCTTTAATCGCTTCTTTTCCTCCTGCTGGGGAAGCAGAGCTGCTTTATTTAGTCTAAGCAATATTTTCTCCCTTCTCCTTGGCAAAAAACAAGCTCCCATCTTGGCAATGCTCCCCAAACTACCTAATGCTCATCACCCCCCATGCTAAGGAGAGTGGAGCAGGTTAATTTACCACTTATTATCATGATTAACTTGCCCAGCTGCCAGGTTCAAGAGCCCCAGAGTGCCTCAGGTTATACAGGATCACAGAAGGAAAAGCTCTGTTGAATGAAGCTGCTGCCACACTGGCCCTCTTTGCCTGTCAAACACATTCAGCTGCTCCTGCACTGCCCTGTGAAAATCCCCCATAAAATACAAGTGAAAAGCCCTCAGCACCTGTGATAAAGCACAGCTGGGTTCTGCTCAGGGCATTTCAAACTACCTGAGGTATTTGTGACCTCCCCTTGCCAAGGCAACACCTCAGGAAAACCAAAAGTTTCTTTTCATGGACTCACAGGATGTGTTGGGTTGGAAGGGACCTTAAAGCTCATCTTGTTCCAACTCTCACCACACTCAGGACATGTTCCACTAGACCACTTTGCTCCAAGCCCCATCCAACCTGGCCTTGAACACTGCCAAGGCTGCGACAATCACAGCTTCTCTAGAACCTGTTTTGCTCCTCCCAGATCTAAAATCATACCAAACTTACCAGCCTCAGAGGTAGATTTCTATTAAATGTCTACATTTTTCTAGGAAAGGAATTCAGCAAACATTGTTTGCATCTGACTTTGCAAAATGAACATCAGCTGCCGCCCACTTTTCTTATTTTTTCCCCATTTGGTGGAACATTTTCATTCTGTTGTTGTTTGGAGCAGTATTTTAATATACCTGGCTGAGGCTGCTTAAAATAGCACAGCAAGATACCGGCCTGTGAGGGGTGGAAAACTGAGCTCTTGCACATCTGCTGTTTCTATTGTTGGAAGTCTTAAATCCCACCTCTCTGGTGGGACAAAATAGGTGTCACTAATCCAATTTCTAAAGTATCATGCATCACGCTGATGCTATTTTAAGACTAAAAAACAACAACAAAAAAAAGCCAATTTAAACAAACCTCTGCTCCTTTCCATTTTCTCTGTTCCACAATTTATGACAGAAGATGGGAGAGAAAGATTGTTTTGGGAACAATGTTTTCAGGACTCTAAAAATAATATAAAAACTGCTCTGCCACACTCTCAGCTGTTACAGCCCCAAAAAGCACTGGCTCTCTTTGCTCACAGAGCCACAACTGTGGTGGGATTTCTACCCCGGGTACCAACCTAGTGACCACACCGTGGGACAGTCATTTCTTGGTTTTCTCCTGGGAATAGCTACAGCACTTCTGTGTTGCAAGGCAAACTTGAGCCTCCTTTAATGAAACTGGACCTGTGAAATGAGGTACACAAAGCCAAAGGCCAGCTGAACCTGTGATCTCTGAATGGGTCTTCACATTCTTCCCAGGAAGATGAATGGGAATCGCTCTTTTGCCAGGGAAGCTGCATCAGCTGGGAATTTGCTTTAGAAAATGTGCTTTCTGCTCCTCTCAGAGCCAAAATTCCTACACATTTCTTCTAAGTCCTTCTTAGATAAGGACCATGTTAAACTAAGTGACAGTGAAGCAAAATGACAATCCAGGAATAAATTTCCCTGTACACATTATCCTTCATCCACGTGGGTGGTTTCTCTCTGGCACACAGGGGTGAGGAAGGAACCCAAATGCATCACTGTACATAAAGTCACACGTGCTGAGGGGTGAACAAATCTCAGAGATACTGGAAACCTCCTCTGAAGACCCAATTCAGGGAAAGCCTGAGCTGCTTTGTGTTTCTGGGGCTGAAGAAGTTCAGGATCTTCCACAGATGCTCCGAGGCACTAGGATTGTGCCTGAATCTCGCTCTGGAAATGCCAGTGGCTCAGCTGAGAGCTGTGGGGATGATTTACACTGCATTGAGAAGGGCCACAGTCCTGCAAGGGTCTTTCATCAGGAGCAAAGAGCGGCCTGGACTGTGGGGAATGCTGGATCTGTACCACGGAGTGCTCATCCTTCACCTTCACGTGGAGCTACCCCCAAAGCCGCCATGTATCCCTTTTTCTATTGCCCCTGGTGTGGATCTTTTGGAGCAGCTGTTCCATGTGGCTTTTTATGGTGATCCTGTGGGAAGCAGCCGTTCGCCTGCTGTGATATCCTCACAACTACTATGAACTCCTCATTCCTTTTGGTTTGATTTGGGGTTTTTTCTCTGTTTGTTTGATTGGTTTGTGTGGGTTTGTTTGTTTGGGTTTTTGTCTTTTTTGGTTGGAGTTTTTTGTTTGCTTTTTTTATAAATGTCTGGTGAAGCTGGCACAGCCAAACTCAAGAAAATGTAAACCAGGTTCGACTTTCCAGAAATTCCTTTGGACTGGGTTTAGCTGCATCCCCCAGGCTCAGGATTATCAAGACATTTGCAGGTTTTGCTCTGCGCCATCAGCCTGCTCAGATTCTGCTCGGTGTTTCACAAATGGAGAAGACAATGGATGCTGTGCCAAGCTTCCTTTCAAACAGCAAAACCTGGGTCAGCATGACAGAAAAGAAGAAGAAAAAAAGAAAATATTCATCAGTCAGAACAGAGCCAGTGTCCCACCATCTGCCCCTGCACTCTTACTAATTTTGTCTATTTCGAGACAAGCCTGGATCTAAAGCTTCCCTCTCTCAGTTCCTGGTGCTATTTGCTACCTTGCAGCTTTGATTTCTGCTGATCTAAGTCACTGCTGTCCATGTGGGGTTGAGAATGTTCAGCCTGGAGAACAGAAGGCCCTGGAGAGGCTTTGCTGTGGCCATGCAGGACTCGAAGGGTCCCATAGGAAAGATGGGGACAGTGTTCAATAGGGCCAGTGGCAAGAGGAGAAGCGGGGATGGCTTTTAAGTGCAGGACGTTGAGTTAGGTTGGATCTAAGGAAGCTGCTTTTTCACACTGAGAGTGCTGAGGCACTGGCCCAGGCTGTGCACAGAGGATGTGGATGCCCCATCCCTGCGAACATCCAAGGCCACGTGGGAACAGGACTCTGAGCAACGTGCTCTGGTAGAAGATTGCTCAAGTTGGAACAAGATGATCTTTAGCGTCCCTTCCAAGCCAGACCACTCAGGGATTCCATCATTCTATGATCCCCGTTGTCCACTCCACGGTGACCCTGGACTCCTGTGAATTGTGATGTCACGGTCTGCATTCACACCGGAGCTCCCAGCATCCAGCAAAGAGGACAACACAACCATTCGCCCTTGTGCCTACACACCTGTCACCCTGCTTGGCCCCTGCTCCGATACTCCCAAGAGTTCCCAAAGGTCTCTTGTGCCTGGATTTTGCCATTCATCCCTGCAAGATGCTGACATTTGTCCTGAGGAAGGTAAGGTGCCATTCCATGGAAATGGACACCACCTAAGTGCCTCTGTGGGGATGCTGTGGGACAGGGATCCCACTCCGAGGTTTTGCTACATCTGCAGGTTTCCAGAGACGAAGAGAAAGAGATGCAGGTGGATAGAAAGACTGATACAGAGGAGGAGATGGAAGTGGATGGAGGAGAGACTGGAGAGGAAGAGATGGAGATGGACGTGAAGGAGGAGATGGAGGAAGAGATGGAGGTGGATGCGAAGGAGGAGATGGAGGAAGAGATGGAGGTGGATGCGAAGGAGGAGATGGACGAAGAGATGGAGGTGGATGTGAAGGAAGAGATGGAGGAAGAGATGGAGGTGGAAATGGAAGTGTACAGTGAGGCCATGGATGTGGACGGAAAAGATGAGGAGGAGGACATGGTCCTGGGATGAAGAGGGACTCCAGCGGTAGGACAGGTATGTGCTCCCCACAGGCAGAGTGGGTGCCCTGCTGCCAGGCTGGGGCTGGGCTGGGTGCCCCGCTGAGGGACACAGTGCCCCGTGGGCTGGATTCTGGCAGCACAAGCACCATCCCCAGCCTGTCCTGCACTTGCTTTGGCTCACACAAGCCCCGTGCCACTGCCTGGGGCCTGACCCCCAGCCCCAGCCAGGCTCAGCGCTGGCAGCAGAGTCCCGCTCTGCCAGTGTGTCCCAGGCTGGGGCACATGGAACAGCCCTCTGTGCCTGACTGCAATGACTGTGTCACTTGCTTTTCTTCCAGGACTGACGGAGATCCAGGGCAGAGATGGCACCCTTCTGTATATACGTTTTAGCCTTTCTTTTTGTCTTCTGTAAATACGTTTAATATAGTATTGATAGATATGTTCTTGTAAATACGTTCTACAGATCGTTGTTGTTACAAAGGTTCTCACAATGTAAATATGTTCTGTAGCTCGTTTTTGTTGCTGCTCTTATATAAATAAAGGACCTTTGTTTTTCATACCTCAGTTCTCTTTGCATTTTTTTTGGGCACAGGCCTCCATGGACCAAGACTTCCTTTGGAAACCCTCTCTGTCACCAGACTCTGGTACAAGCATAACACGAATTGATCCTCGTAGTTAAAGGCGTGACATTATTTGGCACAAATTTGTCCCTTGGACTTTCTAGCACAGTAAATGTCAGTGCTCATAATGCCCAATTCCTAATGAAAGCTTTCAGTCTCCTCACCTACCACGGCACCGCAGGGATCCAGGGCAGGAGCGGGATAACTCCGGGATAAGGGGAATCTGCTCCCACTCCAGGGCTGTGCCAGTGAAGGAGGGGAATTTTTTAGTGCCTTCATTGCACGCAAAAACCAAACCCAGCACCACCGAGCTGGACTTCCGTGAGCTGCAACACAAAGCGGCCCCTGGCCTTTGGGGGAACACAACCTCCCCGAGTCACGGAGCCAGGGGATGACACTTGGGAATGATCCTTGCTGCCTGCAGGCAAATCAGATGAGGGAGCCACAGGAGCTCTGGGGTTTCCTGCTCTTCCTGCAACGCCATCGGTCCAGACAAGGAGACCTTTCCTGGAACAGATCTTCCCTGTAAAGGGAGCTGCACCAAAGCTCAAGCCCTCATTTAGAGACCCTTGGAAAAGCAAAGGTGAGAGGGGATTTCCTGGAGCCCCAGGGGACCGAGGTGAGGGCGATGAAGAAGCAGACAGCAAAGTGCTTCCACTGCTTCTCACTCCAGCGAGGGGAACATCCCTGGAATTTCATGTCCAGCGTCTCTCCCAAGCCCCACCGGTGAACCCACACGTACTCCAAGGCTGATCTCCTTCAAACTTCCAGCAGCACAGACCCACCGGGAGGAACTGCAATCCAAGGACACACATCAGCAACCGTCTTCCCGCCTGCCGCTCTCTCCACATTTTCCCTTTCCAGTGGGATGCAGGTGCCACCCCCCAGAGGCAGGAGAACTGCCTTGCAATCCAGTACAAAACCTGCCTGGAAAGCCCAGGATGCCCGCAGCCAGCAGCCGTTTCTCCTGGAGCTCCTGCTGACAGGCATTTGAAGCCTGCTGTGCCTCACAGCTGCTTTTCTGCCAAGGGCATTCCCATCTTTTCTTTTTTAGCCCAAATAAAGGTTTGCAAAGCTGAGTTTTGTGAGAAGTGCTTCATATTTGGATTATTCTTAACTTGGAGTTTCCCTCGGCACCAAAATCAGGGGGTAAACCCAACATGGCCTCAAAGGGCCATAAGATCCCAGATATGCAATCCCCAGTTCCCTCAGGATTGGTTCATTAAAGCTTTTCAGGGGTAATTTGGCAAACTTCAGGGTTTGGTGATTTCACCATCAAAGCCACATGAAACCTGTGCAAAAGGAACTTAACTAAAGCTGGCTAAAAGTGGTCCCTGCTGATGACTCATTAAAACACCCCCTTAAAAAGGAGCTAGGATTGATTCCACACTCACAAACCCCCCCTTGCCACGATCGGCGCTCTCTGCCCGCCAAGGACACGGCACCGGGCAGGGACATTTCTCCCACTCCCCGGCAGAGACCTCCTCCTGCCACATCCAGGGAACCGCAGCCGCTCAGGGAACACCAACTTTGTCCTGGGCTGGGAACAGGACAGGGACAAGGAACACTTTGAAGTCATTCCCACCTCGGTGCTGTCCAGACCTGGCAGAAAGCGCTTCCCACACCTCTCCTGGAATTCTCTTCCCCGGCCCTTCCAGCTTTGGAAGGCTTCTGGGGGAGCCTCAAGTTTCGGTGCAGCTCAGAAGCTGCACGCGCCTAAAGCATCCCCACGGGAACACGAAGCTTCCCTCGGGCATTTCGTTTCTTTATCCCAAATATTCTCCCCACTCAGCCACAAGCTAGAAAGAACAAAAGGGAAAAGAAGGAAGACCAATTAATTCTGACGTAAGGAGTCTTGACTATCCCGACACACTGCCACGTGAAAAAACATCCCTGCCCCTCTAACAAATCCCTCTGATACTGGCTCCATTCAGGATCAATTATTTAAACGCTGTATTAAGGAGCGTAAGGACACAACGCTTGGAATTCTCAAAAACGGCTCAGCTCTCGGCTACTCCAAGCACTTTCCCACCCGGGGAGCTGAGCTGTCCCAGATTTAAACGCCACGTTTGATCCAAATCCGACAGAAATCTGCTCTTGTTTGGCTACTGAGCTTTCCCAAAAGCTGTGCAGTCAAGCCTGGAAATCCTCACTGAAGCCTTGCCATGTCACATCGGGATTTACCCTTGGGAAAACCCCACTCGGAGCACTCGGGTTTCAAGAGGTTGCACCCGATGTTACAGACGCAGAATTCCTGTGGCGTTTGGCATTTCCTGCACCTCCAAACACGTGAAAAGAATGAAGTGCAGAGTCCCAAGGCTCCATTATTGCCGTTCTCCTCACATCCCTTTCCTCAGCTGCACGTGGCTTTGTGCCTCCTCTGAAGGGCTGGAAAGGAATTTGGGAACCCCCCCTCAGCTCCTTCGGTTTTCAGCCTTTTCTCTGAGGCGGCCCAAAAGGCAAACAGGAAAAAAAAACCCCAGAAGTGCACAAAATCCCAGCCGCTCCCAAGATGCAGCTCCTCACACCAAACCTTGGGAGAATCCCTGGTGCTTCCAACACCGCTGCAATCCCACCTGGAGCTGAGCCTACAGGCTGCTCTGCCTAATCCACATGCAAGCCTGGATAGCCCAAAGCCTGCAAGAAAAGAGGAGGCAAAGTGAAGGGGAGAGGGGAAAAAACGGAGTTTTGGGTTTTCCCCGTGTTTGCAACAGGATTGAAGGGCAGGATGGAGAGGTTTCGTGGAAAAGAAGTACCAAAGGCTGCTTCATTGCCAGCAATTAGCGCTGCTCAGGTTGAATCCAAGAGGACAAATGCACCGGGATCAAACAGGAGCGGCCGACAGGATGGGTTATGACACAGATCTGTGAAGCTGGAGCCTTCTTTCTTCTCCCGGGCTCTCCCAGAAATTCTCCGCGGCCGGACGTGCTCCCGCTCTCCCCGCTGGGGAGGATGGACTTGGATAGCCCGGCTGACCGGTGAGCCTAAAACAAGAAAGTGATGCAGTGATCCAAGTGTTTTTCCAAGGAAATGACATATTCTCTGGACCTGGGATAACCCATATCCCATGGCCTTCTCCAGGAAGGGTCCCAGCTGGATATGGTCTCCCAGAAAGGATTCCATAGGGGCTCACCTTTTGCCTGGAGCTTGGCTGAAGTCCTCAGCAATGCCAGGGAATGTGGCCATTGGAGGCTTTGGGCAGGATTTGGCTCATTTGCCTTTTTAGGCTTTGTTTCCTTCTCTCAGCCTTCCCACTGGATTGTGGTCTCCGAGGAATACGTAAAATCCCATTGGATTCCTGCTCTTTTGGACATTTTTTTGTACCGTTCCTGTACAAAACGAGGCCCCCTGTTCGATGCTTTTCCCCACCGTTCCCCGGCAGTTTTATCTGCCACTGCATTCCCTGCGTTGCTTGGGCTCTTCCCAGGTCTCTGAGCTCCTTCACAAGGCAGGAGATCGATTTGGCCCAGGAACTAAACCCTCCCCAGGAATTGTCTGATGCCATCTCCACATTTGACAGTTGATCCTTGTGCTCAAAGGATCCCTCTTTCTTCCCTTCAGCCAATTCCAAGGCTCATGCCCCCAGCTGGGATCAGTCCCCAGTCTGATCCCTGCAGTCTTCCCTGCCAGGATCCTGCTCAGGAATCCATGGGCTACGAATGTAAGAATTAATTCTTCCCACCCCTGCCCACTTCTAATTCCAAAGGATTTGGTGTCTGCCTTACCCGGCTGGAGCCTGCTTCCAACTCCGTTCTTGCTGCTTCTGCTGCTTTCCATTTCCCAGGAATTCCACCGACGGAGCGACAGCGTTTTCCACCTCCTCCAGGATTCCCTCTGTTGCGTTTGGGTGCTGGAAGGATATCAAAACTTTATTCCTAGTGCTGGGCTCTGCATATGGCCGAGAAAATCCCGGCCTCCACACAGACCCAGATTCCAAACTTTTTGATACATTTTAGCAAACCGAGAAATTCACCTTCCCTGCTTCTTCTTAAGGGCATCCTTCTCTTCCCTTACCCGGCGGGCTCTCTCCCACTGGGGGTGGGTTTTCCCCTTCCCGTGCTAATTAGTCCCTACTTCTAGGAGGTTTAGGTACCTTTCTTCCCTGCGAGGGATTTCTTAACACAGCTACCGAGGCTTTGGGAGTCTTCTTTTTCTCCTACTTTCTGCAAAAACACCCTGTGATCCACAAATGCCACAATCCAGACGCCCAACTTCAACAAGACATCCTTTTTACCTAAAAACACTCACTCTCAACTCTTAGATCTTTGGAAGTTTTACCCCTGCAAAATTCCTCTATCTTTCCACCACTGAATTCCTCAGTCCTGCTTCCAAGGATTTCTTGAATACCACGGGGCTTTTCTCAACATTTACCCCCACCACCTTCCCTACGTGCCCACTGCTCATCACCTCATTTTTCCCTCAATGTCTTCGTTCTCCACCCCAGAGAGTTTGTCAAGTGTTGTCCCCAAAATGTTCCCCATCTGTCCACTACTCAGTTCCCCATTTTGCCTCCAAAATATTCCTTCTGTCCCCTCCAGATTGCATCCACTTTTACCCCCAACATTTTACTTCCTCTACAATATTGATTAAACCTTTTCCACCCCAAAAATGTGCATTCTCTCCCTTAAACAGCACCTCAGCTTTTCCCTCAACAATGCCCCAGAGGGAAACTCAGATTCAGCCCCCAAACTCCCATTTTCCTACACAAACAGCTCTTGTGGCCCCTCTCAATTCCCCCAGGCTTTCAGCTAAAGGAAGAACTGGAAGCCTAGTCCCTCATCTCCGCCCCTGTTTTGCTTTCCCGGAAAACCTTGCGATCCCACACTTTCTCCAAGAGATCTGCTGGGAGTACTGCAAGGTTTGCTCTCTCAGAGCGCCAGGGGGGTTTACAGCACTTGTTCCTCTGCATCTTTACCCTTTCATCAGGTTTCCCCTGGAACGGTGTTGTGGGAGAAGCTTGGAATTACCAGAAATGGATCAGGTTCACATTTTTGCCCCACCAGTTTTTATCTGGTTTGAAATTCCTGGAATTACCCTCAAATGTGCCCTAGAACACTGCTGTGAAAGGATCAATGAGAAGAACAGCCTGAAAGCGGAAAACCACCTCCAGCAGCAGCCAGAACGATCCCATTTCTCTTCTTACCTGGTCCTGCCAGAGCTCCCAACAGCCATTCCCATTCCAAAACAAGAGCTGTGGAAGACATTCCTGCTGTCCGTGAGGGTGAGGTGGCAGTTCTGGATGTTCTTTGCTGTGGAATCAGACAACAAACAGAGTGTAAAGGATCTTGGTGGTCCCTTCCAAGCCAAACCAGCCCGTGATTCCATGCGTGGATCAGCACCTGTCCCAGCTCCATTCCAGAAACCTCCTCCCATTAACCCAGAACTTTCCCTTTGCTGCTCAACATCAGGGATTTGCTGCCGAGTGCCCCGGGCAGGGGACGCCCCAGCCTTCCCTGGGACCGCAGCATTCCCTGGGACCGCAGCATTCCCTGCGCTGCCTCAGCACTCCCTGCGCTGCTGTTCCACGCCGATCCCGTGGTCCAGCGCCTGTGCGGGCTGCAGTGCCGGGCTCTCCCCACAAGGCGGCAGCACCGGGAGCGAGCAGCCCCGGCCGGTCCCGCTGGCTCGGGGGGGCAGCTGCGCCTTGAACCCGCCCTGAGCCGGCGGGGCCGTGAACACAGCGGGCACAAACCCCACCGGTGCCCTTTATTTCACCCTCAGAGGCACAGGATCGCAGCATTTCCTGGGCTGGGAGGGACCCGCAGGGAGCATCGAGTCCAAATCCTGGCCCTGCACCCCAAGAATCCCATCCTGTGCCCGAGAGCCTTGTCCAGACCCAAACTCTTCCCCCAAGATCCTGAAAACACAGAGGGGCTGGGAGAAGGATGACAATGGAGGATTTTTTATATAGATCTCCTTGTATGATCGTTATATAATATTATTAGATAGTCCAGGAACCCATCCCTGTGCCTGGACACCCATCCCTGGGCCGGGACACCCATCCCTGGGCCGGAATACCGATCCCCCGCGGCCCCCACCGGCCGCTCGGGGCTGTCCCCGTTCCCCGCTCACCTCCGAGCCCGGAGCACCCGCCCCGGTGCCCCCGGCCCGGCAGCGCTGCTCCCCGGGCTCCCCGCCATTGCCGCTCCTGGCGAAGAAGGGCGGAAGTCACCGGGACCGCGCCAATGTGGCTATTCGACCTTCTCAAGATGGCGGCCGGAAGGACCCCGCTCCGTCTATTTGGCTGCCTGAATGCTCCCGCCTGCCCCAGGCGCCGCTGACCCCACAGTTGGTGTCCGCATAGCGGGAAACGCCTCAGAAATCTGCGTGCAAGCGCTGGGCTGGCGTCGGCGTCGGCGTTGCGTTCAGGCAGCCGAATAGACGCAGCTTGGGGGGGGGGGGGGGGGGGGGGGGCTTCCCTGCCGCCATATTGAGAAGGTCAGAAAACAGCGTACACGGCCGCCATCTTTAGTGTGGCGGTGACGAAACTTCCGCCCTTCGCCGCCATCTTGGGTGCTGGCAGAAGCCACTTCCGGTCGAGCCGCCATCTTTAGTGTGCTACACTTAAGGGCCCCCGCCGCCCCTCTCAAGGGCGTCTATTCGGCTGCCTGAATCCGGCCCGGACTCCGACGCCGGCCCCGCGCTTTCCGCGAGATTTTCCGCGGTGCTTCCCGGCGCGAGGACACGGCTGGTGGGGTCAGCGGCGCCGGAGGCGGGCGACTGCTCCGCGACCGGCGGCAGGCATCGGCAGGGACACCTCTCAAAGGGGCCTAGTGCGTCCGCCATCTTGAGTGTGGCGGAAGTGTAAACCACCCTCTGCAAGGTCCTGGCAGGTTCTAATAAAAACGTCACTTAACGCCGTCCCGAGAGCGCCCAACTGCGCCTTCCTTTCCGAGCCGCCTCCTTGAGAGCGACACGCGGGCGGCTCGATTCCGACCGTGCCCGCCCGGTGCCCCCCGCCCGGGTCGCGCTGCGACCGCGCCTCTGCTGCCCGGCAAAACCGGCCCCGCCCCCCGCGCTGTCATTCCTCGCGGTCACCGCCCCGCACGGCGCCCACTCCTTTCCATAGCTGTGGCCCCGCTCACGCACGGCCGTGTCCTTCGGCGCTCCGAACCGTCCTTCGCCCCTCCCCTCCGCTGACAGACCCAGCCCCGCTCGCTCCCGCTCCTTGCCCTTGCCACGCTCGGCAGCCACCGAGGCCGCCGCCCTCTCGGCTCAGCCGGCACCGGGCGGCAGCAGCGCCGGGGCGCCGTGTCGGGGGCGGCAGTGCCGCGCTCTCGCCACCAGGCGGCAGCAGCGCCGCCCAGCTCAGCCCGGGGGCAGGGACAGAGCAGAGGGAAAAGCCGCCTCTGGGCGCTCTGCAGCTCCTGCAGCCCGAGCGTCTCGGCTCCTGGGGCCAGGCGCTTGCTTCTTTCCTTCCTACAGAAAAACGCCGGCTCGTTATTCGCAAAACTTGCTGATCTCTATTCCCAGCTTCTTATATTCCTGTATGCGACAGAGTAGAGAGAGAGGGCTGGCTCATTTCAAAATGAATTTACATCTAAATCAGTAGCACTTGCCTATAGATGTAAAAGTGAAGAACTTAACAGGTTTTAGTATTCTGCACACATCCCTCGCTGGGAGGAATGGTAAAAAGTTAAAAACGAATGAAATGTAAAAAGTAGAAACTTAGAAACAAAGTTACAACAGCAGAAATTTAGAAACAAACAAAGAGGTAAAATACAACAAACAAACAAATTTCCAAAGGTCGAAAGTTAAAAACAAACAAAGTTAGAAACAAAAAAAAAAAAAAAAATTAGAAACAAAATTAGAAAGGTAGAAATTTAGAAACAAACTCAGAAAGGCAAGTGTTGAGCCTTTGACAGGGTACCCTTCCTTCTCGGACCAGGGTGAAAGAGCAGAGGAGGCTGCTGCTCTGCTGAGTTCTTTATTTCACAGTCTCACAGCTGTCTTGAAGGCAGAGTTCGAATGGGGTTACATGATAAAGCCAAGCAGCAGCAGCAGCCAAAACCAGCTTCTTCTATATGCTCCATACACTGTATTTTTTCTTACAGAAGTGTGGATTCTATTTGTTAATTGACCAGTAAGATTAACACACCATTCTAGTTTTCTTTTTCTTAACCCATCCCGGTCTAATTCTAACAGTCGTAAGCCTCACACAAGTGTCATCTGCCCTTGTTCCATAAGGAATCCCTCTACAGACAGGGAGTTGTCACCGGCCCCGTGCTCATGGGCTGCAGGGGACACCTGCACTGAGGAGGAAATGGAAACGGGAAAGAGGGAAATGCAACCGGATGGGACGCACCTCTGGCACCACATTTCCTCTTCTTCCTGCTGTCCTGGAAAGCCCCAAGTAAATCCAGTGCCTCAGACCTTGCATCCCTGAACGCCAGGAGAGCCGGTGTTTTACCCAGATCCCAGTGCCCTGCACGGCTGCGCTGACACGAGCGCAGGCCGATCGCTCCGCCCAGCACCATCCCTCATTTGCCTCCCACGGCTCCCCAAGCGGCCCCAAACCACCCCAGCGTGTCTGTGCCGGGGCCAGGGCCTGCCCCGAGCCCGACCAGAGGCTGTCACCCAGCCCTGCACCAGCTGCCACCCCCGGGAGAGCTGGGAATGCACTGAGAGCTCGGCTCCCCGGGCTCCCCAGCACCCAAACCGGTCCTCACACACACAGAAATGCCCAACCTGCCCCTCTGGGCACAGCCAAACACCACAATTCCATCATCCCCAAGGAACTCTGGCACTTGCCTCTTCACCTCTGCCCATTTCCAGTAGCCGGGGCTAGGACCGGCCTGTCAGAAAGAGCATTCCCTAGGCAGTTCATCCCAGCCCAGAGGAGAAGAGGAGCTTGTCCCTGACCCACACCATGGGCAGGACAAGGGGGGCCCTAGCTGGCTTTGCCTACTCCAACACCAAAGCTCTTGGTCCCAAAGATGGGGCGAGTTCAGTGGTTTTTTCCTGTCCTGAAAGAGAGCAGAAAAGGGAAGTTAATCCCACTGTGGAATCCAAGACTCCTGCATTTCCTATTTCTGCTCTGATTGCTCACCGTGCAGTTTTAGCCATGGGAAAAAAAAGGAGAATGACACCATATCAAATAAAAAGTTGATTAATCCACGTAGGGGCTGTGGAGAGAAGGATACAAAGGAACTTTTCCATGATTTTGGGGCTTGAAGAGGGAGTGAATTTCCCTCGAAGCTGGGAAGGGCCTGAGGATGATAAAGCAAAGGAGCAGCTTCATCTCTCCCTGGCAGAGAGCTCTGGGCTCCATTATGGATACAAATCAATCCCAGCAGGATTTCAAAGGGTTTCTTTAGGATGTCAGGTCCCTCTTTATCAGATCCCTGCTGGGATTCAGGGCCTGCCTGGTCACGGGGTGCTTTGATAAGGGCTGGATTTAAATCCCAGATCTGAGAGCAGACATGAAAGTTCCCTGGGTTTCTAAGGGTTGAAAAGCTCGAGCTGGATTCGCTGCAGAGCTGAAAAGTCAGGATAAGAGAGAGCAAGGAGTGGCCAGCAGGCTCAGGCTCCTGATCACGCCCCTGGGATCCATGGCATCCATAGGATCCGTGGCCTCTGGCACGCTGCTCCAGCACCCTGCAGGGTGACTGACAGCCGGGCAGGGGAAGGAGCCACCAGCAGCTCTGCGATGTGCACCATCATTCACCTTGCACGTGGCCTAAACAGCCACCAAGCACCGATGGACTGACTGAGCCGAAAATATCGGAGAGATCTCAGTTTGCACTCCAAATTCCCTGCAGCCTGTTCCCTTCCTGATCCATCCCTTGAAGCAGCAAGAGTGGAATTCCTCCCGTGGTTGCTCTTTCCCTCCTGTTTTCCACGCAACAAGAAAAAGCAGCCACGTGAACAGGAGTAAAAGCCCCAAACCCACAAAAAAGCACATTCTCAGCATCACTAATCCCTGCCAAATTGCCAGGAACCTTCCAAAACTACATCCAAGCTTGGAAACAGGGAGCCAGTTGTTTGTTTAAGCAGCTATTGATCCAGTCTCTTCCAGCTAATTAAACTATTCACTATTTAAACTCATTAAACTGCTCATCCTGCTCCTGGCAGCCAGAGGCAAAGAAGAAATCGTGTCTAGATTAAATGGTGATGGTGAATGTGCCCATGCCAGTCCTTGGAGAGGTTGGAATTGCCTCCCTGTTCCTCTGCTCTCTTTTCCTTCCTTTTTCCTGCAGTGATTCCCACCCGGATTCCTCAGCTCCAGCTCTCTGAGCAGCCTCACGGGGAGCATTTCATCCCCTTGGAGCCAACTCCATTTGTTGCATCCTTCATGCCTCAACCACTCCTAAAAGCAGGGAAGCGCTGATGGGCAGTGCAGCTGCTTCCACTCGGGAATGTTTCCAGTGGAACAGGGAGGGAATTCTGAGAAGCTTCCACCCACTGCACGTTATTGCTGGATAAAAGGTGAGGCAGCAAAGGATCAACAAAGGGAGATTTCAGCAAGACAAAGTCCAGACAGAGAGGCTGCAAGTGTTGCTGGGGCTGCTAAGCTGGGAAAACTGCAAGGTCAGGCTGTGGGAACATGGATTATACTGAGGTCTGGAACCGGTGTTGGGAAGAGAGGGAGAAGGAGAAGGAGAAGGAGGAGAAGGAGAAGGAGAAGGAGAAGGAGAAGGAGAAGGAGAAGGAGAAGGAGAAGGAGAAGGAGGAGAAAGGGCCCAAAGTAACTGCACAGCGAATTTCCTTACCATGAGCCAGGCTCATTCCCTGAGCTGACCAATATCTCTGAGCTCCCCTTCATGGCACAGCCCTGCCAGTAAAGAACAGAAGTTCCTGCCGCTCCCACTGGAATTCTGTAGCGTGCCTGGCATTCCATACGTTCTGCTGCCTGAGAATTCCTGCAGCCGTCCTTGGGAAGAGCAGTTCACTGCCACAGGAGGAACAAGAGGAAAGCAGTTGCCACTCTCGGGTTCTGTGCTCTGTAAAAAGTAAAACCAGATAAAGATCAAAGCTCCATAAAGCTGGAACCATCTCCAACCTCGGGACAGCCCTTCTGTGGGAAAAGCGTGGATGGGCAATTAGGAAGGAGATCATCATGCACATGGGCAAGGGGGGGGGAATTAAATTCTGTTGCTTTCTGATTGAGGCCTGCTTCAATTTGCAGCCTTTATAATATCAGTTTAATGGGACTTTTTGTGCTTTAAAGAGGTTTTTATTAGCTGGGGGTTGTCCCTGCCTGGACTGAGGCACAGCACAATGAGTCTCCTGCCTCCTGAAGCCGTGTCGTTATCCCAGCATCTGAAATTAAAAACCAGCACTCTGGGAAACCTCTCTACTCTGAGGAGAAGTGTGTTTGGGTCTGTGGAGAGCCTGGAACAGCTCTGAGAGACACCAAACATCCTGTGGATCCCAATGAACAGCAAAACATTCCAGCAGCTCCTTCCAACACCGCCCTTGTAGGGAACTCTGTCACCCCAGTGGGTATTTGTGGGAGTAAGGAAGAAATCCCACTGATGACCTCAGTGTGATCACCTCTGGTTCGTCTGGGGATAAATCTCCTTTATCCTTCTGGGAGAATAAAGGAATCCAATGCTGCCTTAATCCCCTGCTCCTCGGAGTCTGGATTTCCAGAATCCATCTCCTGGCCCAGCATGGGAAGGGTTGTCCAGCGCTGGAACAGCTGCCCAGGGCAGTGGTGGAGTCACCAACCCTGGAAGTGTTCATAAAATACATGGGGAAATACATGGGGAAATATAGGGATAAATACATGGGTAAATACATGGATAAATGTATATGGATAAACATAGATGGATAATCCATGGATAAATATATGGATAAATACAGGGATAAATATGTATGGATAAATATGTATGGATAAATACATGGCACTTGAGGTCATGGGTTGATGTGACCATGGTGGTGGTTGATGTTTGGACTTGATGATGCTAAAGGCCTTTGCCAGCCTCAACAACCCCAAAATTCCATGATTTTCTGCCTTTTTCTCCTGCTCTGGGGCTGAGAAACTCCTTGAGCGGAGCAGCAATGGGAGCAGGGAGCCACAGGCTGCACATCAGAGCTCTGCAGGCACTTTTAATCCACCTCTCTGCATGTTCATGGAAGATGGCACAGGAAATCTCTCAGCCCCAAAGCATCTCCCCAGCTCTGCACATCCAGGACAAACCCGAGGTGAATGATCCCCTCTAAGCTCCTTCCAGAGCCATTCCAGTGGCAATCAGAGGCAGCAGTTCCTAGAGAAACGGCTCCTATCTAATTTAGGAGCCTCCCCTTGGGGAGGAGACATCCATTTCCCCTTCTACCTGTCATTCTTCTTCATTTATGGACTCAATAAGGCAGGAAATCTGGCAGGCTTGGAGTAAAAAACGAGCTGTTCACAGCAAAGAGAGCCTCAGCAGGTAAAAAAAAAAACCCCCAAACTGTTGGAATCAAGATGCAGTTAATAGGAGCAAAAATAAATAGAAACAGACCCTAAATGTAAATGAACATTACATCACCACCGGCATTTCAGCTCCTTTTCCAATACAGAAATAGCAGCAGATTTAACTTGCAGAAAGTTGCTGTGTTCACACAGCCAGAGCTGCTTCGGGGGCACAGCCCTGAACCTTCTGCTCCCCAAAACAACTCAAGACTCAAGAAAGGAGAAACAGGGATCAGGAAGAGGGAGAAAATCCCAACTTCCTGGTCAAAAGAGGTTAAGAGAAATACAATTCCATCCCTTAACCCTGCGGAGATGGGATCTGTTGGCGTTTGCCAGCTCCAGAGGAGTTTGCTCCACCTTGGGCAGATCGGAGGTGAAAGCAAATAATTCAACTGCAGCCCCAGAGAAGGCTGGGCTCTTAACTGGCAGAGATTCCAGAGGGAGGGAAATAACCTCCAGTGCCATTTGAGCAGCAGGTTTCTCTCCCAGCTGCCACCTCAGATCCTCGAGATCCCCGTTGGCCACCCAAATTCCAGGCACCATTTCCAGCCTGGAAACAAACTCGGAGTGCTCTCAGAGTGAGACCTTAAAGCTGGAGCACCTCAGCCACCACACCTGCTCAATCCCTGCTCTCCCAGGGGCTCAGCCGGGAGAAAAGGAGGCTCCAGAGAGACCTTTTCCCTCTCTGGAGGGAAATTCCCAGGAATTCCCTGACAGGAGGGGGCAGCCGGGGGGGGTCGGGCTCTGCTCCCAGGGAACAGGGACAGGAGGAGAGGGAACGGCCTCAGGCTGGGCCAGGGGAGGCTCAGGGTGGACATTGGGAAAAAATCCTTCATGGAAAGGGCTGTCAAGCATTGGAATGGGCTGCAAGGCTCCTGACATGCTCAGGTCCTGGAAAAGTCGAGGGAGAACAGGGAGAATTCTGCAGCCTTCAACATGGTGCCTTCATCCCCAGGTGTTCTGAGTCATTTCAGGGAGTGAAGAGTTACAGGGCAGGAAACAAAGGCAGCTGAAGAAGATCTGAGATGATTTTCCCTTATTCTTACACACCTCAGACATTCAATTTTGTCCAAGTTTGTGTCTCGAATTTAAACCCAAATCCTTCCCTGTGGGAAGGAGATGATCCCGGCCTGCCATGTGCCAGAGCGAGAGTGACAGAGGGAAGGATGTTACTTGGGGAAGAGTGGCACACTGACATTTCATCGTGGCTGATATGGCAGAGAGACTTCATTTTTTTTAACAGCAAAAGCTTCAATATTTCACAAAATCTGTGTTCCCTGTGATTATTTGTAAAGCACTGGCAGGGCTCTGGCTGGAGGGATCTATAATTGGAGATGGGAAGAGTGGATGGGAGGACAGGGATGCAGCAGAGGGAGATCAGGAGGAAAATTAGGAATTCTTTCATTCTTTTCTGGATTTTTTGGGTTCTTTTAATGTGATCCATTTTAAATCCAGGCTTAAGATCTGATTCAACTTCAGATTTTTTTTGCTGCCCAAACTTTCTTCTGTCCCTGGCTGGAGCAGAAAACCAAAATTTCAAAATTCCTCATGAAATAAATAGGAGGGTGGTGTGGGAACAGCCTCACTTTCCCAGGTGGAAACACTTCCCTCCGGGTTTATCATTCTGGGAACAATTCTGGCCCAAAGAAGGGGAAGCACAGAGCGGCACTGCCAGGGTGTGACACAGCCAGGGCACAAGGAGGCCTTGGGTTCTCCTCCAGGTTTGTTTGTGGAAGGTTTGGGGTGGTTTGGGGTGGCTGAAGGGTTTCTGACAGCATTAATTGGGAGTCAATCCCCCTACGGATCCCCATTCCCAGTTCTCCCAGGAAGCTCCTGCAATGGTCTCTAAGGGGTTAATGGAATATCTGCTTTTCCCTGCACGGATGACGGGGCCCAAAGCACTTCCCTGGCCCTGCAGGAGCCCCAGCACTGAAAATCCCCGAGCAACACCTCGGAGCTGCCACAGGCACCCAGACAGAAGGGGAAGGTGCCCGTTCCCTCAGCTCCCGGCTGCCAGATGGGGGAATATTTTGGGCTTTTGGGAAAAGCGTTGGGTTTCCACCTTTTCCCTGCGTGTGAGGAAGCGTCTGCCACCAGGGAATGCTCCGCCGAGCTGGGAGGCCCCAGCATTCCTGGAGAGAAATCTTTAGGATTAGGTGGGGGATTACACCACCTGCTCCCTTTCCCTGTGGCTGGGGGCACCAGGCCGAGGGCACAGCGGGAGGGATGTGCTGGAGACCCAAATCCCACTGGAACCACGGTGTTCTCCATCCCCTTGGGTCCAATTCTGGGCAGGAGCAGCACCTGGAGAACAAAGCTGTGCGGCAGCTGAATGCTGGGTGACAAAACCCCTGAAAAACAGGCTTGGGGACGTGGCTGGGTGGAAGGGTGAGCTGAGGGAGGTGCTAATTAGAGCACTGGGGGAAGGTGGCAATTAGAGCACTGGGGGAAGGTGGCAATTAGCTCTGCTGCTCACCATGGCTCAGCCTTCAGCTGTCACTCACCCACTCCTGGAGCCTGTGGAATACGTTCCTGTCCCATCTGCGAGGGAAACGCTTCCCCTTCCCTCTTCCTGCAAAAGCAGAGGAATCCTTGTCCCTGGATGACCAAGGCTGGGCCAGGGGTGGAGACACCATCCCTGCAAGGCTTCAAAAACTGTGGATGTGGCGCTGGAGGACAGGGGTGGCTGGGGAGCGTGCTGGTGGGGCTGGTTGAGGGTTGGACTTGGCGATCCCAAAGGTCTTTTCCAGATATTCTCCTGCAAATTGAATGTTTATATTATAAAGCACACAATTTGGAGCTCGTTAAACAGTTACATTTCAGTCAAAACTCTGCACATAATCTCTTCATGAGGGGTTTTGAATTCCACCTTCCCTCTGCAGCAGCGATCCCGTGATTCCAACACGGATCTCCAGTCCCCTTTGGCATTTTCTGATTTCCAGGCAACATCTCATGGCCTCAAAAGCCTTGGTAGACTTAATCAAAGCTGGGCTGAGTCTAAAGTGGACTCGAGCACAACGTTCAGGTGCAATGGATGCTGCTGGAATGGGGGCTCTAATCCCAGGTGTCACATCCTCCCAAACTTCCAGCTCCCGGAACTAGAAAAGAGCTTTAATGGATGGAAAAGAAATCCCCAAACCACGACCTGAGAATGAGTTAATGACTTGGAAATCACCGGGAAGGGCAAAGCGTGGGGGCTGGAAGTCAAAGGGGTTCGGAGTTGGCCTCAGGTGCTGGCGCAAGGGTGACACGAGGAGGGGAGGTGGAGGTTGCACTGGTTCCTCTCCCGAGGCAGCCGATGGCATTCCGCAGTGGGAAATGCAGGGAAAAGAAATCCAAAATTCAGAACTGGCTCAGGAGAGCCAGCAGCTGCCTGGGAACACCAGAGGGAGCAGAGACAAGGAGCAGGACAAGGAGAAGGCAGGAAAGGAGAAGCCACTTGGGCTTCTGAGATGGCTTCCAGGGGAGGGGGAAGGGAGCCCTTCCCGTACCTCAAATACCGGGAGCACAGCAGCAAAGGGATGTGTGTGACAGGGATGTGCAGGACAGGAGGGCACCGGCTGGAATCTCCCTGGACACAGGTGATGCAGCTCCCTCAGGGCACACCTCACCCCAGCCAGGGTGCAGGGATGGCTCTGCCCAGGCTCAGCTGCGCCTCTGGAAACGCCAAATCCCAGCTCCCTGCCCTGGAGCTGCCCCTTTCCTGCCAGGAAAGGAAAAGCAGGACTGAATTTTCCAGGTCCCCCCCACCTGGTTCTGTCTCAGCTTTGAGCTGGAACTTCCTCAAACCTCCCAAGCCAGTCCCAGCCTTTCCCACCAATTTCCTCTGTGGAACCCAAGCAGCCGCACCTCCCTCTCTCTAAATAATCAGAATATTGGCAGGGCTGCTCTCTCCACACTTTAATTCTCTCCACAGTTCAATTGTCTCCTTTCAGAGGTACTAGGAGCTGTTTGCACTTCAGTTTTTTCCGTCTCTGTGCTTTGCTCCTCTGTTCCCAGGCACCAGCTCTCCCTGAGCTGCTCCCTACCTTGTTTAAGAGTTCATTTGTTTGGAGCTCCTTGGAAGCAGCTGCAGGCACTGAGGAGATACCAATTAGTGTCAGGGCAGTTAATTTGAAGAGGGGGGAGGAAGCCGGACTTTAAACTGCTCCAAGGCCTGTTCCTCCTGCACTGGGAAATACAGGGAGCACTTGAGCTGCTCAGCTGGGCTGCTTTAGGGTGCAGAGGTGAATTTGGAGCTGATTTATTTGGGGTGCTCAGCAGATGCTGGCCATGATCTCTGCACGTGCAATCCCAGCTGCTCAGCCAGGGTGGAGTCTTCCTTATCTCCCAATAAATCTCAAACCACTCCTTAGCTCCTCATAAACCTGAAACCAGATGGTTGGTACAGCAGCCTCCTGAGAAGCAGCATTTTGACAGGGATTTTTTCTGAACCATTAACTTTTGTTTGCTGGAGCTTTCCCTGCAAAGCGCTGGATCTGCATCCCAACACGTTTGGGTGGGATTCCTCAGCGCCACGTCTCGTCCCAAAAATACTCTGAAAAAGGAGATTTGTCCTCTCTAGGTACACTCTGGCCTGTAACAGAGAAAGCCTTTGGAAAGGATTGATGCCAGTCTTATCACATTCATGTATATTTTAATTATGATTATCAGCAGAAGTCATAATTAATGACAATGGAATATCTCCATATTAACAGCTATCAGGAGCAGCCCACACAATTTCATGGGGGTGACCTCAGTGCTTTTGTGGGAATCTCAGCCCAATTGCCAGCTGTCCAAAGGCTCCTTTTGCTGGCACTGATCCCACTTTCAGCAGAACTGTGCAGCTCAGTGATATTAAAGTCAGCAAAACTCTCAAGTATAAACCCATTTCCCAGGTTTTTTCACGAGGGAGTGTTCCTGAGGTCAGCCCTGCACCGTTTGCTGAGGCAGGACTTCAGCCTCCCGTGCTGGCACAGAGCTCCAAGGGAAGCAAAGTGCCCCAGGAAAGCTGTTTTGGACAAACCTCATCAAACAGTGCTGGGGGAGAACAAACACCACAAAAACTGGGATTTGCTGGCACAGGGGCTTGGACATCACACATCCTTCCCTGTTCTTGGGTAACAGAGTTATCAGAGATCTCCTGAGTAGCTACACCAGTAAAAAAGTGACTTTTCCAGCCCAGATGCAGCTGCATAAGCATTCGGAGTGGCAGAATGAAAAGAATGTAAAAATCCCACCATGGAGTGAGATGGTGCCACCTCCTGCACCTGGGCCACCGTGGAACACTCCAGGCTGGGGGAATAGGGGCTGGAAAACTGGGAAAGGCCCTGGGGGTGCTGGGGACAGCAGCTGGACACGAGCTGGGTGTGCCCAGGTGGGCAAAGCCAAGGGCACCTGGGCTGTGCCAGCTTGGGGTGACAGCAGGGCCGGGGCAGTGCCCGTCCCTGTGCTGGCACTGCTGGGGCACCTCCAGTGCTGGGGGCAGCTCTGGGACAAGAGGGACACGGAGGGGCTGGAGCGAGTCCAGGGAAGGGAATGGAGCTGGGAAGGGGCTGGAGAATTCCTGAGGGAGCTGGGAAGGGACTGGAGAGTTCCTGAGGGAGCTGGGAAAGGGGCTCAGGCTGGAGCAAAGGAGGCTCAGGGGGGACCTTGTGGCTCTGCACAAATCCCTGACAGGAGGGGGCAGCCGGGGGGGTCGGGCTCTGCTCCCAGGGAACAGGGACAGGAGGAGAGGGAATGGCCTCAGGCTGGGCCAGGGGAGGCTCAGGGTGGATATTGGGGAAATTCCTTCATGGAAAGGGTGCTCAGGCCTTGCCACAGCTGCCCAGGGAGGTTTGGAGTGCCCACCCCTGGGAGTGCTCCAACACCTGTGGCTGTGGCATGGGCGGACGTGGTCAGCGGTGGCCGTGGTGGTGCTGGTTGCACTCAGTGATCTCCGAGGTCTTTTCCAACCTTGATTCCGCTCTCAAGGCAGCCCCACGGAGGAGCAGCACAAAAGGCACCCCCAGGCTGCGAGCGGAGGGTTCAGAACACGCTGCGGCAGCAGGAACGAAGCTCTGCAGGATGAAACTGAAAAGGGGAGAAATGCCAGGCTCTGTGAAAGGGAACAACTGAGAGAGCCACAAACGAGCCACCAAACTTCTCACAGGGGACACCACCAGCAGCACAGGTGCGAAGGGACTTCTTTTTGCCCCAGAATTGTGAATCCACAGCCCAAGCCACGTGCACACACTGCAGATGTGAAGTGTATTTTTACTGCCAGCAAGCACTTGGGAATAAAAAAACCTCAGCCCCAAAGCTTGATGTCTAAACAGCAACACAGAAGTTCTAAAACAGCTGTCGAGAGAGACAAAACACAGCAAAAACAAAGCAGAAAGGGAGCAAAAACTTGTCACGCTGGCCGTATTTCCGAGGGTGACAGGTTCTGCTGTGCTGGGAATGCAGCACCAAACACAAAAATCCTACTGCAACTCCTGGATCCCACAGCAGGAAGGACATGGAGATTCCCAGTGGGAATCAGGGATGCAGAACTCGGCTGTGCTGCCATCACTCCCTCAGGAATAGCCAGGTTTAGCTCATTCTGTCTGCCCAGAGAGGGGAGATTTGCTCCTGGATCCCCTGGAATGTTCCAGGCCAGGCTGGACGCTGGGGCTGGGAGCAGCCCGGGACAGTGGGAGGTGTCCCTGCCCGTGGCAGCGCTGGCACTGGATGAGCTTTAAGGTCCTTCCAACCCCAAATCGTTCTGTGAAACTTAGAGCCCTGAAATTCTCATGACAGAGGTGGAACTGCAAGAGCTTAAGGTCCCTTCCCAAAAAAACCCCATTGCACGACTCTGCAGCTTCTGGAGCCCTGGGTCAATGGAAATGCAGTTTCAGAGGAGCTCCGAGGAAATGGTGTTTTGGGGACAGCAGAGTGGCTGGAACAGAGGAACAGGAACAGTCTCCTCGAGCAAGCCCTTGTATCTCAGAGAGCGGGATCGGCTCATTCCTAACGCACCTGGTGACTCCCAGAGCGGGGGATGGAAACGCAGCCCTGGTCCGAAAGAAACCCTGCCCGGGAAGGCGGGCTGGGATTGTGAGCTGGCTGCGGGAGCTCGCTGTTAAAGGCGATCTTTTGGGTGTAAAGGTGCGCCTTTGTCTCTGTGCGAAGCACCCGGCCATAGCGCCCTTTTTGCTGCTGTCTCCTGATTTTATTAAACTTTTATTAAACTGTCCCTTTTCTTCAACTTTTCTTCAAATTCTAGAGCGAAGCGCATTTTCCCAGCTGCGCGTGCGCGGATCCTTGCGCGTGCGCAGATGGCTGCAGGTGCGCGGATCAGTGCGCATGCGCGGCCGGGGACGCATCACCGCTGATCCCTCCGTGGGCAGGACCGCATCACAAATAGTCCCTCCTGGCGGATCACTCCGCCTGCGCATGCGCACAGCCGCTGATCCCTCCGCGGGCGGGCCGCATCACCGCTGATCCCTCTGTTCTGAACGGGATTGTGATGTTGGCTTTTTGCACGTTCCATCATTGTTAGGAATGGATTGTGATGTTGGTTTTTTCATGGTCCTTAATGTGAGAAAAGCTTTGCCTGGGTTCTGTAATGTAATGCTGTAGAATGTCTGTAGTTTGGGTGCTCAGTTTGGGAAGGATGGGGGGGGTCTTCACATTCCTGGAAAATCTTATCAGAAGAAAAGAACCCGAAACCAGACGGAATGGAGCCAAGGAAAAAGATAAGACTGATAAGATGATACTCAGCAACTCCAAAGAATTAATGAATGATGCATGATGGTGATGAATAAAAATAAGTGATGTACTTTTAAAGCCGATCTTTTGGCTGTAAAGGTGTGCCTTTGGCTCTCTGCCGAAGCAGTGAGGGCACTGGGGCCTTACTGGGAGCACTGGGGGGACACTGGGAGCACTGGGGGAGCCCCGGGGCCATACTGGGAGCACTGGGAGGGCACTGAGGCCATACTGGGAGCGCTGGGAGGGCACTGAGGCCATACTGGGAGTGCTGGGGCCATACTGGGAGCACTGGGAGGGCACTGAGGCCATACTGAGAGTGCTGGGGCCATACTGGGAGCACTGAGAGGGCACTGGGGCCATACTGGGAGTGCTGGGGCAATACTGGGAGCACGGGGAGGTCACTGAGGCCATACTGGGAGCACTGGGAGGGCGCTGAGGCCACACTGGGAGCACTGGGAGGGCAATGGGGTCTTACTGGGAGCACTGGGAGGTCACTGAGGCCATACTGGGAGCACTGGGAGGGCACTGGGGCCCATACTGGGAGCACTGGGAGGGCACAGGGAGGGCACTGGGGCCATACTGGGAGTGCTGGGGCCATACTGGGAGCACGGGGAGGTCACTGAGGCCATACTGGGAGCACTGGGAGGGCAATGGGGTCTTACTGGGAGCACTGGGAGGGCACTGAGGCCATACTGGGAGCACTGGGAGGGCACTGGGGCCCATACTGGGAGCACAGGGAGGGCACTGGGGCCCATACTGGGAGCACTGGGAAGGCACTGGGGCCTTACTGGGAGCACAGGGAGGGCACTGGGGCCCATACTGGGAGCACTGGGAGGGCACTGAGGCCATACTGGGAGCACTGGGAGGGCACTGAGGCCATACTGAGAGTGCTGGGAGGGCACTGGGGCCATACTGGGAGCGCTGGGAGAGCACTGGGGCCATACTGGGAGCACAGGGAGGGCACTGGGGCCCATACTGGGAGCACTGGGAGGGCACTGGGGCCCATACTGGGAGCACTGGGAGGGCACTGAGGCCATACTGGGAGCACTGGGAGGGCACTGAGGCCTTACAGGGAGCACTGGGAGGGCACTGAGGCCATACTGAGAGTGCTGGGAGGGCACTGGGGCCATACTGGGAGCACTGGGAGAGCACTGGGGCCATACTGGGAGCACTGGGGCCTTACAGGGAGTGCTGGGAGGGAACTGGGGCCATACTGGGAGCACTGGGAGGGCACTGGGCCATACTGGAAGCACTGGGAGGGCACTGGGGTCATACTGGGAGCATGGGACCGCCGTGGGTCCCGCGGTGCAGCTCTTTTAGTGACACGGGGCAGCGGCCACTCCTGCTGCAGTACCTTTCGAATATTTCTTAGACCTTTGTCAATATTTTATTCTGCTCACACTTCCCAGCCTTTCCCGTGCTGCTCTTTTTAACCAGCAGCGCTGCCCCGACGGTCCCGCGGTGCAGCTCTTTTAGTGACACGGGGCAGCGGCCACTCCTGCTGCAGTACCTTTTGAATATTTCTTAGACCATTGTCAATATTTTATTCCGCTCACACTTCCCAGCCTTTCCCGTGCTGCTCTTTTTAACCAGCAGCGCTGCTCCGCCGTGGGTCCCGCGGTGCAGCTCTTTTAGTGACACGGGGCAGCGGCCACTTCTGCTGCAGTACCTTTCGAATATTTCTTAGACCATTGTCAGTATTTTATTGCGCTCACACCTCTCAGCCTTTCCCGTGCTGCTCTTTTTAACCAGCAGCGCTGCCCCGACGGTCCCTCGGTGCAGCTCTTTTAGTGACACGGGCCAGCGGCCACTCCTGCTGCAGTACCTTTATTTTACCTCTTTTACCATGCTCAGCATTTTATTCCCTTTACACCTCTCAGCCTTTCCGGGCCCCTTTTTTACCAGCAGCGCTGCCCCGACGGTCCCGCGGTGCAGCTCTTTTAGTGACACGGGGCAGCGGCCACTCCTGCTGCAGTACCTTTCGAATATTTCTTAGACCTTTGTCAATATTTTATTCTGCTCACACTTCCCAGCCTTTCCCGTGCTGCTCTTTTTAACCAGCAGCGCTGCCCCGACGGTCCCGCGGTGCAGCTCTTTTAGTGACACGGGCCAGCGGCCACACCTGCTGCAGTACCTTTATTGTACCTCTTTTACCATGCTCAGCATTTTATTCCCTTTACACCTCTCAGCCTTTCCGGGCCCCTTTTTTACCAGCAGCGCTGCTCCGCCGTGGGTCCCGCGGTGCAGCTCTTTTAGTGACACGGGGCAGCGGCCACTTCTGCTGCAGTACCTTTCGAATATTTCTTAGACCATTGTCAGTATTTTATTGCGCTCACACCTCTCAGCCTTTCCCGTGCTGCTCTTTTTAACCAGCAGCGCTGCCCCGACGGTCCCTCGGTGCAGCTCTTTTAGTGACACGGGGCAGCGGCCACTCCTGCTGCAGTACCTTTCGAATATTTCTTAGACCTTTGTCAATATTTTATTCTGCTCACACTTCCCAGCCTTTCCCGTGCTGCTCTTTTTAACCAGCAGCGCTGCCCCGACGGTCCCGCGGTGCAGCTCTTTTAATGACACGGGGCAGCGGCCACTCCTGCTTCAGTACCTTTTGAATATTTCTTAGACCATTGTCAATATTTTCTCGCCGACGGCACTCGCCACCCGCCGCCCGCCGCCGCGTTCTCCCGCTCCCTACCGGCACGAAGCGGCGCTGTCGATGACGGAGCCGATGCGCGGCTGCCACGCCGCTTTCCCCGCGCCTCAGGGCCGGCGCCTTCGGCCGCACAGGGCGGCGTCCCCGCATCCGGGCCAGCCCGCGGAGCTCCTGCCGCCGCCGCCGCCGCCCCCCGACTGAGGGGCCGCGACGCCGGCGCCCCCTTTTATACTCCGCACCCCCTTTTCCCGCCACTGCTGCGGTGGGCTCCCCCCGCCTCAAAACCGCCCAGAAGCCCCCGAGGCGGGATATCCCCCGCGCCGGAATCCCTCCTGTCCTGGAAAAGGTAAGCTAAAGAAAAAAAAAAATGAACTCCGAACTTTCCACAAATGTCCCAAAAAACGAAGCCGCTGTGAGGGGCTTCGAGCTGTGCCTGGTCCCTCAGGAAACGGCGCTTTCCATTGGCTGCCGGAGTAGCCAGGGCTCCTATTGGCTGCCGCACGCTGCGACGCTTCCGATTGGCTGCTGCCCGGTCCGCAGCCCCCGGGCCGCTGCTGCTGGGGGTCTCGCCAGGCGGGCTGCAGCCGGAGCAGGACACACCGCAACGCCAGCAGGCGTCCAGCGGTGCTCGGTGTCTGTCGGCGTTTGCAGTTCAGACAAATTGAATCCAAATTGCCGGCGATTTCCAGCACCTGCTATTTCTCCTCTGTTTTCCTGGATGGATTTGAGAGCGCTTTCTTTCCCCCCACAGAGTTGGAAAGCAAAATGCTCAGCTGCCCCTTGGCCATCTCCGCTTCCTTCCACAGCTCCAGCCTTGTCCCTCTTTCTCTCCCCTTTACTTTGCACCAGGTTCTCCCTCCTCCCTTCCCAGGCAGGTCGCAGCAGAGACATTTCACCCACCGCCACAACCTGCTTCCTCTCACTCCGTCCCAGTTTGCCCACTTTGAACTACTGTAGCCGCCTGCCCGCGGAGCCGGACCCGCCGCGCGCCTGGGTAATGGTGGCGTGAATTATCGCAGGGATTATTGGGGTGGGCTGGGCCTGGCCAGGTGCCTGGTGGCAGCAAAACCGCTCTCTCCCTCTCCTCCTCACCCTGGGCAGGGAACAGAACACATCAGGAAAGACTTGAGGATCGGGAAAAGGGCCTAGACAGCTCACTCACGGGTCACTGGAGTAAGAGACACGACTGGGGGGAATAAATTGAATTTCTTGTCAAACAAATCAGAGCAAGAGAACGAGAGGTAAACCTGCAGGGGTTCAAGCCTAGGAACGAGGACTTCTTCCTCGGCAGCTCGCAGCTGCACGAGGGGGATAAAGGATCCCCCGGGGCCCCCGACCAGTGGCTCTGCCCCCCCTCAATGGGGATGTGTCCAGACCCGCCGGTCCATCCCGGGCTTTGGGGGGCAAGAGTGGAGCAGGCACTGAGCTGCTCCATGGAGCTTCCAGCCCCTGTTTGATCTGTCAGGGCGTGACACAGTCACTGCTGGGCGTCCGTCGGCACTCGGTGTCTGTCGGAGTTTGCAATCCCGACCAATACATTGAGTCCAAACTGGCAGCGCCAGCTCATCTTTACTGTTCTTTTTCAATTTCTTAATGAATTAAGGGAAAACTCCCTTTAGTCACCCTTTCAAAGCCTTGAATCAAGGGGAAAACGGAGGTTCCCTCTCAATTTAGACCCATAATTGATGCATAAGGAGGGTCTCCCCTAAATTTAAACCCAAATAAAAAGTGAATCAAGGGGGAGTTTTGCTCAATTTAGCCTCCTAAAATGAGGGGAAATGCAACTTCCTCTTCAATTTCCCTCAAGAAACACCATTTTGGGGGCTTTTGGATACATTTTTCCTCTATGAAGGTCCCTGCAAATGAGGGTCCCCCCTCGATGGAACTCTTATAATGGCACATAAAGAGGTTCTTCTCAAGGGAAGCCCTTTAAAACCAGGGACAGTGGTGTTTTGCCCTCAATTTTAACCTTAAGATGATGAAAACGGGGCAGTTTCCCTCAATTCAAATCCATCAAACAGCAGCATAAAGGCCTTCTTCTTCCATTTTGATACGAAAATAATGGAAAACAGTGACTCCCTGTCAATTGAGATACAAAATCATGAAAACGTTGTGTGTTCCTTCAATTGAGACCCTCCAAATCGTAGATGAAGTGGGATCCTCCTAAGTTCAAACACAATTACAGAAACTGAGTGTTTTCTCCTCCATTTAAATCCTTTTTCTTCTCATACACCCCCCCACTTCAAGGGAAAAGTGGCCAAACCACCCCCTTCTCCACGAACCCTTCTGCTCTGCTCATTGTTGCACTGGTTTGGAGCTCAAATACTCGGTAAATCATGCCGGCACAGGCTGCAGCACCTGAGGAAGCTGAGGCAGGAAGAGGCCTGAGCCGCCCAGCTCAAAACCAGTTAATTCATGATCTCACCAGTCCTGAGTAACTCTAGCAATAAACTGGCACTTCTGGGAAAGCAGCCTTGGCTAAAACACACTGAGACAGCAGCCCAGCATTCCAACAAAGCACATTCCACAGGGCAGCCTGGAATAAAGGAGCCTTTTAGACATCTGCTCTGCCTTATTTCCTGCCTGCCACACACAGCAAAGGCCTGGCCTTTAAACACCTCCTGAAAACTGGGTGAGATCAGACTGCGAGACAGAGAACTGACAATAAAGGGGAAGAGATGCTGGGGCTGTTACTGCACAGACAGTAGTCAAACTCCCAACACAATCCCAGGAGTGTTAGAGCCACAGTTCTGGCAGTTCCTCCTTTCCATTTGCTAAGAAAGCAAATTCCCAAGTAAACATAAAGTACAAACAATGTGCAAAGAGTTCTTGGCTCCAACCAGGACTTGGAGAGGGGCAGGGTTATTTCCTGGATTTTGGTTTAGTTTGGGATCAAGGGGGTTTGGTTATGGGGTTGGAGTTTTTTAGATGTTTTATTGCATTCTCTACACAGAGCTTGAGAGAGAACTGGCAGGAGAAGGGAATGAAAACAGCACAAGTCAGAGCAGGATGGGCAGGTGGAGCACTGAGGGACCAGAAACCCTGAGCCAGTCTTGTTTCAGAGACTCCTGATGCACTCTGAGGCAGAAATAGGAAGACTTTTATTACTACAGCAAGATCACGCAGGGGGAGGAAAATCAGCAGGGAGGAAAACAGAGAGTAAAAACTTGAGAGTTTTTGGACAGGGAGGAGTAGAAATTCTCCAGATGTCTGTCAGACAAAAGCCTCTAACAGGCTCAAAGCAATAAAACCAAAAATAATTTGTAAAGTTGACTTTTGCCACCCCCCCCCCCCCCCCCCCCCCCCCCAAAAGTCCTGCTGGAACAGCCGGTGCAGGACCAGTCCCCACCGGTGCAAGACCAGTCCCCACCGGTGCCCACATACCTTTTTTTCTTGGTCTTCTTTTCTGCAGCACTTTCTCCAGCGCTAATTAAGGGGGCAAAAATAATGGCTCTGATTAATGCAATAGGAAAATGAAATAACTAGCAGCACAGTGAGGCTGAGTTCAATATTCAAAGGGCACTGGGCAGCTCAGTCCCGTGCAAAGCAGAGCAAAGGGGAGGAAAACCCAGCAATTCACCTCTCATTTTCTGTGCTATTTATGCTCTACTCTCCCCTTTGCCTCCTTTTGTATGGACAACAGCAGCTGGGATGCAAAAGGCACAGGAGAAAAGGGTACAAAATTTGTGTGTAGCCATATTTAGCAATAACTGAATTGATTGAAATAAAGGGTAAAAGCTTGACTCAGCCTGTAACTTTCACCTTTCTTTCAAGTGCAAAAAGAAGCAGAAAAATCCATTCATATTGATGCTTTCCAGGTATGTGTCTTTCAGATTCCCAGGTGTTCATCCCCTCATAGAGTTTTAGTGGTGACACAGAAGAAAGTTCTTTGTGTGCTGCCAGAAAAACGAGATTTCTCCAATTTTTTATTTTCACACCTGAAGTATGAAAACATTATCATCACACAGAAGAGTTCTGCACACTCTCCTGTGGGCAAGGGGAAGACTCCCTGATATGCAGATTCCAATCCCTCCTGTCCATATTTACATCCCTAAGGCCTCAGACCCTCTGTAGGTAACCATGGGGTTCCCAGGTGAGAGGAGTCACTGTGAGAACAAAATTAAACCCCAAAGCACCTCTGAGGAAACAGCACCTGACTCTGGGAGTGCCTCCCTCTCGTGTGGAAGGTGTGGGTTACTCAGGAGTTACTCCAGGAGTTCCTACTCTGCCCAGGCCAGGCCTGCTCCGGACACTCCCCGTGCCCTCAGAGCCACAAACCCAGCTCAGGGCTAGGCTCTGAGCTCCAACACCACCAGGAATGAGCACTCCCTGAGCCCCCTTGCCCTCCCAGCCCTGCTCTAGGCTGGGCAGGCACTGAGGGGCTCACTGACACCTCCAGTGTGGCTCTTCAAAGGTGGTAGCACAGGTGCTCCACAGCAGACCTGTGGGAGACCCAACTTCTCCACAGGCAAGGAAGAACCTCCCAAAGCAGGTGATACAAAAAGCTCTGGTGTGGCCCAGGAAGTTGTTTCTCCATGAAGGAAAAGCTCCATCCTTGGAAGTGCAGCACTGGCAGCCAAGGAACAGGATCCCTCCTGGCACAGCTGAGGAGCTCATGGTTATACAAGCCCTGAGAACCCAGCCTGGTGCACCAGGATTAAACCCTGCTCCCACCTGGGGGTTACTCAGGCTCCCTTTCACAAGACAATTTTTCCCAGCATGTGTCCCTCACTGAGAGCCCAAAACCTCCTTTAGTGCCAGACTGGCCAGGCCTGTAACTCTCACATTAAGTGATCCCACACTCAGACCCAAGGCCAAGGACCAGAATAAGGAATTGCACCCTCAATTCACCATCCTTCAGTGGCAAGCTACAGAATTTACCAGAAACAGGGCAGAAAAGGAACAAGGAAATAATGTGAGCCTTTAACTCAACCTTAGCCTAAAAATCTTGAGTCTCTGAACAGACTCTGCCTCCAAATGGAGCCAAGTGTCAGAGTCCAAGCACTCCCGACCTGGCCACAATACTGGGTGATTCTAATTACTTCACAATTACTCACTGGATCAAAATTCATTTCAGAATCAATCACTTTACATCACTCACAAGCTAATGAGCCTCCACTCCAGGCAGGCTTTCAGGCCTGACTCACACCTGCTGCTGAGCTGGAGCAGCTGAGGAGGCCAAAGAGCCCTGCTTGCCAGGTGCCACCCTTCCCTGCCCCATCAGGAGGCAGCACAAGCTGGGAATGCTCTCCATACTCCCATCCTGGCAGTGGGAAGAGCTGGAAGTGGCAGTGACCAAGCTCTCAGGAATTCCAGGTGCAAGGAGTGGCACTGGGAGTGCCCCTGTCCCTCTGCAGCTCCCAAAATCAAACCAAAGCAGGGCAGAGATGATCCTGGCACACTAGAATTTCATGGAAAACTGATGTGCTGCGTTACTTTTGCCTCTGGATCTGCTTGTTGAAACAATCATTAACCTGAGAGGAAGCATTAAAATGCATTCCCAGGGCAAAGTGGAAAGGAGATCAGGTGCCCCATGCAGAATTCTGCTGAGGTTTCTCTGCTTCTCCCACTTTCTCGGCTGCCACAGGAAATCATTGTGCAACTCAGCAAGATGTTTTTACTTTGTGCTGAGTTAAAGCTGACAACCCAACTCTCCTTCACCTGTCTGACCCCTGCAGCTCCCAGGGAGCAGCAGGAGCAGGGCTGGGCTGGGTTTAACCACAGCTTTGAACAGCAAATCTGAACACAGGACCAGAATTGCTGCTTTGCTATAAATACATGTACAGCTTTCACACCCACCTGCCTGGACAGCACAAAACCATGAATTCAAATAACCAAGGAATTCAGGCAACTGCTCCACTACCAAAAAGGCTCCACCTATTTTAACTTCGGCTCAGTGCACGGTTTTTGTTTCAGACAGGCCAAAACAGTTTTAAGTGATTTCAGGTGAGCACATGTTAATGAAAGGCTTCCATTAAATTAAAGTGTTCATTTTAATCCTCTGGGACCCAAGCACACACATTTCACTTAACACACCAATCAGCTCTAACATTAACACACATCCCACAGTCTGGAGGGAAAGGTCACAGGAAATGGGCTGGGACATCATCTTTTCTTTTCTTTCATTGCTAAACCAGACATTTCACCCTGCCAGTCTTACCTCTGTTGCAGCTGGAGTTGCTTTTCTTTCTCCTTAAGGATTTTGGCTAGCTGAGCTTAGATGGATGCTTAGAGCTGTACCAGAACTTGACACCCAAGGAATAACAACTTCTTTCCACCGGTCACCGCTTACCTCGCTCACTTCACTTTGACTGCTGCTATCTGGCTTTACCTCCTAAAAACAAAGACAAAGAACAATGCTGTAACATAGCCACCGTTTACACTTGCCCAGCAAACACAAACAGCAACTCACCTTCCTACAGGGAGCCCCTCACCCAGTGTGGGGCGCTCTGCCACGGATTTAATCCATCTGCATCTGAAAGAAAGCGATGACAAAAGTCAAAGTGCTGCATGAGAACTTAACAGCTCTAGCCATCCTGTGTCAATCTAGGAATACCATCTAGTGGCCAAACTACACCTTACACTACAAATTTTCACTCCCCAGGCCCTGTCCTATTACACCTATAGGCCAGGCTATGCAACAGGGCAGAGCAGCTCCGGACCAAACCCATGGAGGCACCTGTGACACAGCAGATAACAAACAAGGGGAAGCGACAAGGAGAGAAAACTCTCGGCGAGAAGAATGACCACAAGCACATCAAAGGGCTAAGGCAGAAGACGCTAGACGCCCAATAGAGACAGAACGCACAATAGACAAGTGACACAACGTGCACTGGGTCTGCTCTGCCTGGCCTACCTCGGCCTTGTGATCAAAAGTTAGACTTTCCCTTTATGGGGCCTAAGGGTCCCCTTCTTGGGTATCCCCATCTCTGAAGCTGACTCAATATTCCCTCCCAGCAAGCCCCAACCTGACACCCCGCTTTCATCCCTTTGACTTATCTCATGGACATCCAGGGATGCAAATCCTCCTCGGGCGCAAAAGAAGGCAGCCTGGCCGTCCTGGAAGCTCCTGCAGTCGCCGGGCTGTTCTCTTAGTCGGCTACAGTAAAGAAAACCAAACATCAGTGCACAAACTTAGTGGCACCTCGGCCAAAACCCAACAATTCCAACGCTCACTATCTCCTAAGAAAGCTGGGGTTCTTGGGCCGCACACTTCGGCCACGCTCCAAGGCCGACACCGTCATCGCAGGGTATACCTGGGTTAAGAGGAGACAAGGTGATGTGGCATTGCTGAAACTTGAGCGGACCCTTACTCCTCCTCCTTCCCCAACTCACCACAACTACTCGGCCGTTGCCAAAGGCTGCCCAGACAGCACCTTCAAATGGAAAAGGTAAAGGCTTCGTTGCAGAGTCCCACAACACTTCTGGAGGGCTCACGAGGGCAGTGAGCCGGGCCCATCGGCCAGTCGGTGACGGGGTGTGGCATAATACAAGCAGACCACCTAAAAAACACAAATGACTATGGGTGCTTAGAGCTGTACCAGAACTTGACACCCAAGGAATAACAACTTTTTCTTTCCACCAGTCACCGCTTACCTCGCTCACTTCACTTTGACTGCTGCTATCCGGCTTTACCTCCTAAAAACAAAGAACAATGCTGTAACATAGCCACCGTTTACACTTGCCCAGCAAACACAAACAGCGACTGACCTTTTTGCGGGACCCCCCTCTCCCGGTGTGGGGCGCTCTGCCATGGATTTAATCCATCTGCATCTGAAAGAAAGCGATGAAAAATGTCAAAGTGCTGCATGAGAACTTAACAGCTCCAGCCATCCTGCGTCAATATAGGAATGCCATCTAGTGGCCAAACTACACTCTACATTACAAATTTCAAGTGCCCGGGCCTTGTCCTATTACACCTATGTGCCAGACTGTGCAGGGCAGAGCAGCTCCGGACCAAACCCATGCAGACACCCGTGACACAGCAGATGACAAATGAGGAGACGACGAGGAGAGAAAACCCTCAGCGAAAAGAATGACCGCAAACACATCGAAGGGCTAAGGTAGAAAACACGACACAGAACGCATGATAGACATATGACACAACATGCACTGGGTCTGCCCTGCCCTGCGTACCTCAGCATTGTGATCAAAAGGGAGACTTTCCCCTTATGTGGCCTTAGGGGCCCCTTCTTGGACAACCCCGCCTCCAAAGCCGACTCAAAAATCCCTCGCAGTGAGCCCCGACCCAACACCCTGCTCTCATCCCCTCTCTGGGTCATAGCCCTCAATCTCTCGGATGTCTGGGGATGCAAATCTTCAGGCACAAAAGAAGGCAGCCTCGCCATCCGGGAAGCTCCTGCCGTCACCGGGCTGTTGTCTCTTAGTCGGCTACAATAAAGAAAACCAAACATCAGTGCACAAACTTAGTGGCACATCAGCCAAACCCCGACAATTCCGCTACTCACCATCTCCTAAGAAGGCCATGGTCCTGGGGCCGCACGCTTTGGCTGCGCTCCAGGGCCGATGCAGTCTCCGCAGGGTATGCCTGTGTTAAGGGGAGACGTGATGATGAGGCATTGCTGAAACTTGAGCAGACCCTCGCTCCTCCTCCCTCCCCGACTCGCCGCAACTCCTCGGCCATTGCCCAAGGCTACCTGGACAGCACCTTTGAATGGAAAAGGTAAAGGCTTCATTGCAGAGTCCCATAATGTTTACCAACGGCTCACAAGGTTGGCAAGCCAGGTCCATTGGCCGGTCGGTGAGGAGGTGCAGCGTAATACAAGTGGACCGCCTAAAACACACAATGACAATGGATGCTTAGAGCTGCACCAGAACCTGGCATCCAAGGAATAACAACTTTTACTCTCCAACAGTCACCGCTTACCTCACTTGCTTCACCTTGACTGCTGAGATCAAGCTTTACCTCCTATAAATAAAGACAAAGAACAATGCTGTAACACAGCCACCATTTACAACTTGCCCCACAAAGACAAGTGGTGACTGACCTTCCTGCAGGACCCCCCTCTCCCAGTGTGGGGTGCTCTGCCACAGATTTAATCCATCTGCATCTGAAGGAAAGCAATGACAAAGGCCAAAGTGCTGCATGAGAACTTAACAGCTCTAGCCATCCTGTGTCAATCTGGGAATACCATCTAGAAGCCAAACTACACCCTACATTACCACCATTTATACCTCCCTTTCCCAAGTTCTTATTTCTCAAAGCACACCACCTGGGATCCAACAAGAGCATGCATTGAGACAAAGGGCTAGAAAACTGCAAGACACCGCCATACCACTCCTTCCGAGCCCCACATGGACCGGCCGCAGTCACTCCATCTGAGGTGTGGCTCAGGTGGCTAAGCAAAGCTACAGCTTACCTGTAAAGTCTTCTTTCTACTCCACCTACCCCCCAGTCTATTCCACAGGGCAGAGCAGTTCCAGGCTAAACACAAACAACACATTATGCTACAATCAGCATGACACAAGGACAATAAAAAAAGCTCTCAGAGAGAAGAATGACAGTGAGGACCGAGATGACGCCAAAAGAGACCACCGATGGCATGGCAACGGTGGATGGAGGAGCCTCTAAGGAGTGGAAGAAAAGACCGTAACAGAGTGACTCATTATAAGAGCTGTCGGTCACAATGATCAAGACAGCTGCAAGACAATGCTACATTCAGAATGCTCCCCATATCCTTACAATCTTATGAGCCCCAGGACATTACAACTCACAGCTGGAAAGGATGGATAGCAATACAGCCGAGAACAAGGCCTCAAAAGATATCCAACTCAATGCTTCCGAGATGCGATTCTGAGACACGGCCAAACCCACCGATAAGAGAACAAATTATATTGGCAACATGCCGAGAAGTGAGAATGTTCAAGAACCTAGGGATGACGGCTAACACTTGGGATAAGGTCCTGGAGGGTAAAAGGCAGACACATCTGATCCAAGGGAGCCTGAAAACACGGTAGACAACACAGCACACTAAACAACACAGACTGGAACTGCTCTGCACTGCACACCCTACGGTTGCAATCAAAAGTAGAGCAGCTACCTTTAGCTGTCCTAAAAGGCCTTTTAGAGGGCATCCCTTACCCCTGCACTAACTACTAAATCTGTCCCAGGAATTTCTGACTCACTACCCTGCTATCATCCCATCTCCAAGTCATAGACCCCGACTTATCTTTCAGATGACCAGCAACATGAATCCACATGGGATGCAAAATGAGTCCTCCTCGGCAGTCTTGGAAGGCCCTGCGATAGCCGGGTTAGCCTCTTAGCCAGCTAAGATAAAGAAAACCAAGATCAATGCACAAGTTTAGGGGCATACAAGCCAAATCCTGACAATTCATCTCCTAAGTGCATCCAGGTTCTTGAGTCTCTGGCTTTGTCCCGAGTCAAAAGCTGTAGCCATTATTTCAATAGGCACCTAGGTTAGCAAGGGATAAAGTTATATGGCATTTCTGTGAATGTGGTGGATGCATTAGTGTGCTCTAAGACATGTAAGTATACCTGCTACACTTGAGGAAAAGCCTTAGGGGGCCCCTGATGGACACCTTTTCCCACCATGTGGCCTTCAAAATCCCTCCCAGCATTTCCTAAACTGGTTATCCTGTTCATGGTCCCTCTCCCAGTTGCAATCCATGACTTACCTATCAAAAGCTTCAATTTCAGATGTCACCTTTGACATGGGGCAGGTCCCTTTTGTGATACGATGAATACACTAAAAAAAATCTGAAGTTTCATACCTGACACAACCCAGAAGTCACAAAGCTCCTGAAAAAAAAAAAAACAAAAAACAAAAAACCAAAACAAACAAAAACCAAAATTACATAAGCACCTTACTACCCCCGAACACTCAATCCAAAATCATGAGCTTAAATACTCCCTAGGTTTAATGCTATGTTCTTCATTGTATCTTCAAAGTCTCTGTCATGCTAGAGGCTAAAAGCATCTGCTAAAAAAAAAAAAAAAAAAAAAAAAAAAAAAAAAAAAAAAAAGCTGAGATAAACTGAAAGACCCCTCCCTTTTTTGAAGTGAGAAGACAGCTCTCACCCTAGTCAATCCCAGAGAAGAAATGAACCCCTTTAGCAAAGGCCGGGGTTAATATATCCCTGGCCGGGCCCGCCTCTCGTTCCCACAATGCCTGGGAAAAGGGAGGAGACAAATAATACAAGATATAAAAGCCCTCAGAGGAGCTGCAGCTGTTTGGCTCCTCTTACTTAAATTCAACATGAGCAACGGGCTGAATAAAGGAATAAAACTTCAGGGAAATGATAATATCTCCTTTTTTACTAGAGCTTCATCAAATGAAAGGGCAGGGACTGGGTAAGAAATAAAACTTAATGTTTTGGTAGCATCGATAGATAAGTGGGATAACTAGTTGTTAATTTGCATAACTGTTCCTTAGTGATTACTAGGTAGTACTCTACATGTGGCTGAGTAGGGTGGAGAGAATAGTAATGATACAAATGGTATAGCTCTCACTGAGACTTCTAATTAGGGCTATATACATTACAATGAAGAACAATAGACCCTGGGTGGTGTTAGGATTATGTATGTATATGCTGGGCTCGCTCCCGTAGGAGATATTTGATACCGGGGCACGGATAGAAGTACCCTGAAATGCAGATTTAAACCCTTAAAATGCTGAAAAAGAGAGAGCTTCCTTTGACTGAACCCCTTAAACTGAGGAAATGGGGTGTTTACCTCCACTTAAACCGGCACAATGGCAAAAAAAATGGCTTCTCCCCTTTAAATTAATCCCCTGAAAAATAGAGAAATGAGGGGGTTTCCTCACTTTAAATCTCCCAAAAGATGGAAAAAGGGGGATTTTTCCCTCAGTTCAAACACTTTAAAAGGAGGGAGAAACTGGGCTTCATGCTCAATTTAAACGTAAGGATGATGAAAATATGGGAGTTACCCTTAATTCAAACCCATAAAATGGCATGGTCAAGGTTTTCCTCTTCTGTTTAAACCAGAAAATAATGGAAGATGGGGATTCCCTGTCAATTGATACCCCTAACAGCACAGAGAAGGCAGGGTTTCTTTCAAATGATACCGTTAAAATTGTAGGGGAGGGGGATTCACCCTCAATTTGAACACAGACAATTATGGAAAAGGAGGTTTTTTCCCTCAATTTAAACCCCTTTTCTCCTAATAACCCCTTTCTTTTCTGCAGGCAGGGTGGAGGGACTAGGGGCTCTGGGGAGGGACTGACAAGGTAAAAGGGGAAAGTTGAAAGTTTCTTCCTGGTACCCCACATGCTGCCCCGCCTGCTCATGTGCCCGGATACATCCAGCTGCTCCCTAGCCCCTGCTGGATGCTCCAACCGTCGTTCCTGGAGGGACACTCGGGATGCCTTCATTGGCCCCTCTGCACTAGCAGCTCCCCGTGCAGGTGTGCCTGGGTAACCCTCTGAAAGCAGCTGCTCACCCTTGGATTTTGGTCCTAAGGGAAACTCCAAGTTAAGAATAATCAAAATGGGAAACAGTTCTCATGAAACTCAGCTTTCTAAACCTTTATTTGGGCTAAAAAACAATAATGGGAATGCCCTTTGCAGAAAAGCACCTGTGAGGCAAAGCAGGCTTCAAATGCCTGTCAGCAGGAAATCCAGGAGAAATGGGCTGCTGGCTCCTGGCATCCTGGGCTTTCCAGGCAGGTTTTGTACTGGACTGCAAGGCAGTTTTCCTGCCTCTGTGGGGTGGCACCTGCATCCCACTGGAAAGGGAAAATGCGGAGAGAGCGGCAAGTGGGAAGACGGTTGCTGATGTGTGTCCTTGGATTGTAATTCCTCCCGGTGGGTCTGTGCTGCCAGAAGTACAAAGGAAATCAAAATCAATCAAAAATTGGAGTACCTGTTTGTTCACCTGTGGGGCTTGGAAAGGACACAGACACTTGCTGGAGTGAGAAGCAGTGGAAGCACTTTGCTGTCTGCTTCTTCATCACCTTCACCTCGGTCCCCTGGGGCTCCAGGTAATGCCACCTCACTGTTGCTTGTCCAGGGCCCTCTAAATGAGGGCTTGAGCTTTGCTGTAGCTCCCGTTTATAGGGAGGATCTGTTCCAGGAAATGCCTTATTGTCTGGACTGATACCATTGCAGGGAGAGCAAAAAGTCCCACAGCTCCTCTGGCTCCCTTGTCTGAATTGCCTCCAGGCAGCAAGGATTCTTCCCAAATGTCATCCCCTAGCTCCAGAACTCAGTGAAGTTGTGTTCCCCCCAAAGACCAGGTTCTACTTCTTGGTGCTGTGTGCACCTCTTGCCTTTGCCTGCTGTGAACAGCTTTGTCTTGTAGCTCAGTGATGTCCAGTTCAGTGGTTTCTATGCAAGGACCCTCTGTAGTCAGCAATCAGAAGAAAAATGTGAAAGCTGTGATCCTTTGACTTCTGCAGTGGGCTTAATTATTTTTTTTTTTCTCCTCTCTTACAGGAAAGGAAAAACCATTTAAGTGAGCCCAGTGATGCCAAAAGCTTTGGTGTTTGAGCAGCCAAAGCCAAGAGGCTCTGGCCGCAGGGGCCTGTGCTGGAGGGCCCCTGGTCCTGCCCACACTAAGGGGTAAGTCAGAGGGACACAGGGTGCGTCTTCTCCTCTCTTCTGGGATTAAGTGCCTAGGGAATGACATTTCTGACAGCCCGGTCCTACCCCTGTCTGCTGGAAAAGGGAAGAGGTGAAGAGGCAAATGCCAGAGTTCCTTGGGGGTGATGGAGTTGTGGTGTTTGGCTGTGCCGAGAGGGGCGGGTTGGGTGTTACTTGTGTGTCTAAGGACTGGTTTGTGGGTTCGGGAGCCCGGGGAGCCGAGCTCTCGGTGTATTCCCAGCTCTCCCAGGGGTGGCAGGGCTGGGTGACAGCCTTTGGTTGGGCTCGGGGCAGTCACAGGTGCTTTTCTGCAAAGGGCATTCCCATTATTGTTTTTTAGCCCAAATAAAGGGACTTGGGCCCTGGTAAAGATGTGGGGTGGGGGGAGGTTTGGGAGGGTTTGGGAGCAATGGGAGGAGAATGAGGGATGGCGCTGGGCGGAGCGATCGGCCTGTGCTCGTGTCAGTGCAGCCATGCAGGGCACTGGGATCTGGGTAAAACTCCAGTTCTCCTGGTGTTCAAGAATGCAAGGTCTGAGGGACTGGATTTACCTGTGGCTTTCCAGGACAGCAGGAACAAGAGGAAATGTGGTGCCAGAGCTGTGTCCCATCAGGCCGTGTTTCTTTCCCGTTTCCATTTCCTCCTCAGTGCAGGTGTCTCCTGCAGCCCACGAGCACGGGTCTGGTGACAAGTCTCTGTCCTCCTCCTGTGCCCCTGTGCCCCCTTATTTGGACAAGGCTAGAATGGCAACACACATTCCCAAAGTCTGGCTGTTTCCTTAAATCCTTGGACCAGTTAGTGCTGTCTCTGAACAGCTGAAGTGAGCTTTCAGTGCCTAGAAATAAGCAGGAGTGACAAATAAAGTGATTTGAATCTGGAAATAGGTGTGTTCCACCTGCCCACTGCTGCTGATGCAGAGGCTTGGGCTTGGGGCAGCTGTGCAGTCCCTCCCTGTGGCACTGATCCTGCACTGGAGTGTTGTGGTGTTGCCAAACCGGGCCTCAAACCAGGAGAAGATAAGCCCTGACCATTTACTCCTGACCCGGGCATACCCACAGCCCATCCACATCCATGTTAGCTGGAGCATGTGCCTCAGCTGGTGTCACTTGAGTTTCACCAGAGTTATAAGTTGGCTCCTGCTCTGGGCGATTCCGAGTGACCGTCACATCAGTTCTGCACTAAACACCATTTTGCCAGACCCAGAGATTTGGCCATTTGGTGATTTCTGAACAGAAAGTCAAAATGCAGGAAAAGTGCCAGGACCACAGATGGGCCCGGGTACAGCACGGTCTTTGTGGGTCACTGTCAATCCAGGCCCTTACAGTCTCTCTTCATCTTTCTTGTAGACTCCCTTCAGGTACAGGAGGTCTCGCTCACTGGTGGTTTTGTCTACTCTCTGTCAAGGAAATGAGTTGAATTTCCTTGTCAAATCTAGTAGGCTGTTATATTCAGGCTTCTCTGCTGTGGGATTCATACTCCAAGACCTGTATTTGTGTCTAGATGCTTCCAGAAAGTGGATGTAATCCCTGGATGTATAAAGAAAATGCCTATTCATCACCTCTTAGGCAACAATAGCAGTGCAGGTGAAGGTCAGGCCAGACTGGCACGGCAGCCTTTTCAGCAGTTCACCAGTTGAGCTGGTGCCAAGGTGAGCCCAGTCTGTAAATTCCCCTTGCATACCTCAAGGTGCGCATTGTAAGATTTGCGCTTGTTTGAAGTACAGGATTGAGCTGGTCTCCTGTCCAGTGAGTGTCAGATGATGATCTCTTTGCTGCACATTGGTGACTCCAGGGGTTTCTAGAGTAATACAGACATGCTGTATATAGAAGGCACAAAAGAGTGCTTTCCTTTCAAATGTGGAAACTGGTAAAAAGAAATATGGTTTGTCTCTCACTGTGTTCCCCTCAACCCAGGGAGGCCATATGGAGCTGATGACTTCTTGCCTGTGTTGACGTATGTGCTAGCCCAGTGTGATATGCTGGAGCCAGATACTGAAATTGAATATGTGATGGAGTTGCTGGATCCATCCTTGCTGAATGAAGAAGGTAATCTATTTTTTTATTTTTACTGGAACTGCGTGAAGGACTAGCGAGGAGGTGTTCTTCCTCGCAGCGTGGTTGCCGTTACCCTTGTTTGAGTAGAAATCCTGTTAAGGGGAGACCTAATGACGGTGGTGTTGATAGTATAACAAGAGAATGTCATAATCATTTCCACTGCTGGTTAGCTTGCAGAGCACAAGCCCCAGCTGAAAATCTGCAGCTGTGTATTGCTTTATGAGCAAATACATTGTTTCCACCCTGTTTTGACTCAGCAGGCAAACATGTGCACTGTGCAGGTGCCAAACGGCTTTTGCGCATGAAAATTTCCTGAGAGTATATATGGGCCAGCAGCACTCAGCTAATTGTGAGGCACTGTTGTGGTTTGATGCTGGCCAAATGCCAGGCACCCGTGGAAGTTGCTTGCTCACTCTCCCCTGCCACAGCTGGGCAGAGGAGAGAGAAAAATTTAACGAAGGCTTTGTGAGTTGAGATAAGGATGGGGAGAAAACACTCCAAGGGCTAAACAGGCTTGGCTTAGAGATACAAACTGAATTTATTACTAACAAGATCAGAGGAGGATAATGAGAATTAAAACAAGACCTTAAAAACACCTTTTCTTCCCCCAGTCCCTCTCTCCTTCCCACCAACAGTGCAGAGAGACAGGGCATGGAGATTTTGGTCAGTTGGTCACCCGAGATCTTCCACTGCTCAGGGAGAGGAGTCCTTCCCCTGCTATGCCATGGGGTCCCTCCTACAGAAGACAGTTCTCCGTGAACTTCTCCAGCGTGGGTCCACTCTCACGGGCCACAGTCCTCCCAAAACTGCTGTTTTGTGGGTCACTCTTCTGTGGTGTGCAGTCCTCCAAGGACAGGCTGCTTCAGCTTGGAAGCAAGGGCCCCCTCTTTCCACCTGGTCTCCCACTGGATCACAGCCTCCTCTAAGCATCCACCAGCTCCAGTGTGGGCACCTCCTCCATGGGCTGCAGGTGGATCTCTTCGTCCCCCGTGGACCCCCATGAGCTGCAGGGGCGCAACCTGCAGAGGAATCTTGGCTCCAGTTCCTGGAATACCTCCTCCCCCTCCTTCTCCACTCACCTTGGTGTCTTCATGTTGTTTCCCTCACATGTTCTCACCTCCTCCATGTGCTCTGGGATGACCCCGTTTGAGTGCAGAGGTTGGACAAGATGACCCACTGTGGTCCCTTCCAACCTTACCCCTTCTGGGATTCTGTATGTAAGCAAACTAAAATGCAACAGTTTAAGTTTAAACTGCTTTTGAGAAAGACCCAGAAAAGATAGGATAAATGAAGTACTTAGTGGCACAGGGGTTAATTGAGGGTTAATGTTCACAGACATGGCCAAGAAATATGAGTATCTCCTGACCGGTCTTCTCATGCATGGTAGCAACTTTTGGATTTCAGCCCTCCTGCCTAGTTCAACTGACCTGAAAGCTTGGTTATTGAATTAGGAATACCATGACCACAAGTTCCTGTAGCTCCAAACTAATTTTGCTTTGTGGTGGAAATACTGATATTTTAATGTATTTCTTGCAGCTCATAACAAAGGGATAGTAGCGATCTAGCTGGCTTGACACAAATCAGAGTAAAGTTGCTATATAACTTATAGTAAGCCCATGCATTGTTCAGGAACATTCCTGACGGGATGATGCCTCAGGCTCTGTATAGATACTCAGAGTCATTAAGACCAAGGCAAGTCTTTTAATATGTCATTGTATAGTTGTTCATAAAAAATAACATAATGGAGATTTTGGCTAGTAAGAAAGTACAAAGCAAATCTTTTGACTGGTGGGATATTGTGGGGTTTTTTTTTTGTGTTTGAAATTTGAAACTCAATGATTCACAAGCTTTGCCCAGTGGTCCTGAATTTTGAAAAGCACTTCTGCTTTTTCTTTCATGGATCTGATGGCTCCACAAACCATTAACCTTTTGTTAATCCTGTTAGGTGTAAGAACACAGGGTAATCAAAACCATATTCCAGTTATTTCTACCTCTCTGGTTTTTGGGGAATGCCCTGTGCTGTTCCGTAGCAGTGACAATACTGAAATAGTGGCCTGAGGGATAGTTTTGTACTCAGTTTCAGAAGACAAGAGAAGCTGAAAGAGAGAATACATTTAAATGCTCTTTGTTCACATTAGTCTGCCAACCTGGGTGTTAAGCATCTATCTGACCAACTCCAGGGTTTCAAAGTACAGTCATAAAGATGGAAAGGCACTAAATGGTAAGAAAAATCATGGGAGAACAATTTTTTAAACAATCCATAAAAATAGTAAGCTGCTAGTAGGGATGTCTGAGGATAAAAGAACTAGTCCTACTGAGACTTGCCCACTCGTTTTAGAAACAACAACAACAAAATCCTTCCTTTTTTCAAGCTATCCTTTTTACAGTACCTAAAACTTCCTGAGCTCTTCTCACATCACATTGCTGAAGTTCTCCTTAGATCCTGTGGCTGTTCTTTTAGTCTATCTTCAAGTTAATTCTACAGCTGCAGGAGAGGTAGCTATTCTATCAGCCTTCACCTGCTGCTATACAGTCTGTCATTTTATTGCTGCTTTGATGATTCTTCACAGCTTTAATTGATTTTAAAAATAGAAGTGACAAAAATAGAAAAAAACCAAAAACATATCACCCATTGCTTTTCCTGTAAAGCATATTATAACTAACTTTCAAAGCAGACAGCAGCAATGCTTGTGGAAGCAGTTCACACAGCAAGTTCTGAGCTGGAGCCCACTTCTGCAACATGAACTGTTTACCAAAGGGCAAGATCAGGTTTCTGTTACTCAGCCACAAAGAGCTTGACTTAGTGAGGGAACCAGTTTCTCTAGTCTGTGCTGTGCAGGAAGTCAGGAGGAATTTTTCCTTGTTGCTGGGTGTGGCACTCACATAAGTGTGTATAAACAGTAGAGCCTGGAAGATCAATTATTTTGTCTCCTTTTAACAAATGAAACTGCTATAGTTCTTACAAATCTTATATGCTTCAGTCAATGGGGATGGGGGAAACCTTAAAATTCATGCATTCCATAGCCAGAAGTAATGGAAAATGATGGCTGAATTCAGTCTGCCTTTTGCTATTATCAGGCTGCTTGTTTGCTGTAATTCCCATTACACAGTAATGAGAATAAGTAAAGAGAGGAAGGTTTATAATGAGGAAAAGCCTGTAGTGAACAAAAGTGGGGGAGAAGGCATTTTAAAGTATGTCTAAAATTAGCAAGATGTAATAGTCTCTCCTTTTGTTTTTGATAACAGTAATGTGATAAGTTGAAATTTGACTAGAACTCCTTAAAAGTATTTCTGATCTTTCAGAACCAGATTTGCCTGATAACTGGCTGCCTTCGTTGTCTTCTCATAGCAAGGACCACCTACGTGGTACAGCCACAATGAGAAGTCTATGGCACTGGAACCAATGCCATAACATACAGTGAGAACAGCATATATTACTAATAAAAACATTCTCAAAGGCCGAGCTTGACTAAACAGGAGAATAATGAAGAAGAAAATGTTGATTTCCTTTTAATTGCGTCGGTAAGTTGCAGTGCTTACTTACAAAATACTAGCACAAGAAGGATGTGCTTTGCTTTGTGTATGTTGAGAAGTAACCTTGGACCATCACTTCTTCTTAGCCGATTACTAACTAGGAGGAACATTACAGCTTAGATTAACTAGCCTCAGAAAGCCTTGCAAACAAGATAAATGCAGGGTTGGGAAAGATATTATTACTTATGAGATCGAGTGGCTTTCTGCAGATGTTATTGGACTTTGAGCTAAGAGACTTGGCTGCTTTAGCTGCCTCAGGTAAAAATTTCTGTTCTTGCTTGGTGTGTCACTGAGTTTACTTACCCTCCTTCCTTCCAATCAGTTGTTTGTATTTTGTATTTATACCCTGGTCTGCCCCCATAGCAAAATGAATCTTGATACAGTCCAGTTTGGGATGTCAGCAAATAAGTACCTCTGTCACAATCTGTGAAGACTGGGTGATTTGGTGATCAAAATGCATCTGCCTTAACCTACTAGATATGTGAATTTGCTTGCTTCCGAGGTATGCCTGGGGTCTGGTAACGACCTGGAGATGTAAAACATGTACATGACGTTCTCCGATGTTTCTCCAAATTCTTATTAATTTATGTAGAATTTAAATAAAAGCACGAAAAAATCTCACATGCAATGGGAGATGCACATATTTCTGGACCCTAGCTAGTCTGACTAAATTCTCTCTGGCTGATACAATTCAGAATAGTATTGGTAAGCTTGTGCAATGCAGAGTTTAGACTTCCTTTCAGATGGATTTAACTTGGCTGGCTTTGAGACAGAGCAAAACAACAACAAAAATTACACACAATGAAAAGCGATGCTCATAACTGTCAGCTTTCCCCAAGCGTACTGCTTTGATTCACAAGGTGCTTAAGCCAAAAAGCTGCCTTATTATTATTCCTGCCCCACAACATACTTGTCTTTGGACAACTGTGCAAAGTTCACATTATGCTCAGTTCATTCAGGTGATGAGTACTGGCTGATATACAAAGGCACATTCACGTAAAGACCATGTTTAGGGCCTTGAAAAAGTCCAGTGTGAAGGGGCGTTGGCTGCTTTTATACAGAAATAGGTATATTTGTGGTACTGTTAAGGAGTATGGTGCTTGATAATTCAGAATACTGTTTCTGTGCATCCTCAGAGAAAGCATTCCACTCCCTCCTCTGTGTGTGTTAGCTGCAGTAGTTGGAGAACTATTTGGTAGATGACGGAGGAACCTGGGGAAGTAAGCAGTTATCATCTACTTTCAAAATCTCACCAGGCCCCTCTGTGTGCTGAAGTGCTTGAAATTACACTTGTAAAATAAAGTAGTACAAAATCAGGGAAATATTATTCTCTGTTCGTGATCCTGCTAATATATCACATCGCTGGGCTGTTTGGAATGGGATGCTGGTTCTCAGTCATCTGTAATTTACTAGTGGTTTTCCTTAAAGTCTCTGTAGATCAAGTAGATAAAGTAGTAGACTGTTTCTGTCACTTGCTGCAGCAAGAAACTGAGCACATCAATTTTCTGGCATCAATGCTGTTCAGCTGGCAGCTAGGGAAAATGCCATCTTCTTTGGCACTTACCTTGTTATTGCTCCCAAAGTATTCTGAGAATTAGTGATCAGAGGTCATAGGATTAAAAATAAATTAAATATTTAAAAAGCCAAGTAAAAAACCCCACAATGATTCGGAAGTAGAGTAATGAGGCTTCACCGTGCATTGATACCAGAGGAGCAAGGGCACCTGTTAGGTGGGGGGTTATGTACAAAGGCTTTTCTTGGTTAGTGTACTGCCTTTTGTACCACGTGTGCAGAAAAGGGTGAGTGCAGTCCGTAGAAAACAGTAGACTCCCTATACTACTGGTTGAATATCACGAACTGAAAACTTCTTATATTTGTTCAAGACAATAGATAGTTTGTCACCATTAGGTGAGCCATGACTTCTTCCCTTGATGTATTTTCCTAAAGCCCCGTAGTTGAGAAGAACACATACTTCAAAAGGACCATGAGGAAAGACAATCTGAATAATATTTACTATGAAACTACCCTTTTAATTGATTATTTTTTTAGTGAATGTGAACTTTCAAATTCAGAGTATTTATAAACATTTGTGGATTTTCCCAAATGAACAGATTTCACCTGAGGGTAATTTACAAACTGTGCTGATTACAATGTAGCCATACCCATATGGTTAATCCCTGATTACAGGATATTTTGTGTACTCTGTGTTTTGCTGAATGATGAATTTTAAACAATAACAGAAGTATCATTCATCTTTTTGTTAGTGGAATTTTCAAGAATCAGAGCAACTTACAAAAATTTCTCACAGGAGTCTACAAATTCACAAATTATATAACCAAATTGTTGGAACCTGTATTGAATTTTGTTGCTCTGTATCACAACAGTCTCAGGGCTCTTCTTCCCAGGACAGCTATGACACACTTCTTCAAATGTTCGTCTAAAAGCAACTTACAGTTTTTGATCTATAAGAGGTTTGCTGTTTAGTCATTATCGGAATCAGTCCATTAAGAGCCATGTTTGGGTCTGCGTGCAGACTTATATCTGTCAAAAATGTAATTGGAAGGGTAGGTATAAAACTATTCACAAAATCATACAGATATTGATACAGTTGCAGTCTTCAAATCAAGAAAATATTTCCTGCATTAAACTGAAGAATGTTTGATTCAAATTTGTACCTGAGTTTCAATCACTTTAATAGTGATTTAATTGGGAAAGGGCTTTACTGTTTGTTCAAAAGCTTCAGCGACCGTTGTATGCGTAAAACAAACAAAAAAGACTGATGAAGGTAAAAGGAGTTCAGACAGGAAGCGTGACCTGTGCTTCCCTATCCTGCTTGACTTCATTTATGTAAGTCTTTGTGCAGTCCTTGTGCTGTCATCAGAATTTAAGTTTCCGAACTAGAACAAGTTGTTGTAGCTCATTATGATGTACAAGTATATAATCTCTTTCCTGCTCTCTGAGAATTTCAATGTCTGCTGCATAAATCAACTTGCCTACACTTCAAGAATCGACAGGATGTAAAAAGTCATACAGGATTACTGACTTAAGAAACACTGGCTGCTGGCTGGAGGTACTTTGCTTTGTAATGCCTGCGCCAAGCTAAAGACAGTTTGCCGCAAAACTGTTGGGTGCCAAATCATTAAACCTTATTATACAGAGTCTATATTATAGACTTTTGGGATGACAAAAATAAGTGTGAGGTAGGTATATGTCATTAGAGCCATTTCATAACAAGATGGAAAAAATGAAAAGAGTATTTTCAATAAATTCTGTCTGAGGTAATTACTGCAATATAAAGAAAGAAAATACTTTGTCTCATCAAGGTATATTCCAAGTCCAGACCAATGAATGCATCAGTGAATTAACTGAAGGCTGAGCAAAAGCATGCGCTCATACACGCTCTCATACTATTATAAAAATGAGTATGCACATGATTCCATGTCACTGGATCTAGGAGGCGTAAGAACAGCTATTGGTTCAATGAAAATGCCTGTGAGTCTGGAGACCTCTTTGACAAGTTCTTGCCACCAAAGTGAAGGGAAGCATGTTTTAAATTTTTCTTTTTTTTTTTTCTTCCTACCTGGGTCCTGTGTAATGACCTCTGCCAAGGCTGACTTATCCATGGAGCTTAATACACTTACTTATGAAAAGTAAATCTCTTGCCTTTGGACTAGACCAGTTTTCCTGGATAGCAGATGTCTTTCTGGGGAAGCTGCCCTCAGCTCCCGCTAACCTATCTGCAAGGACAATATCATTACCAACCTTTCCCCACTTCCAGCTTTACAAGCTGTCTACGATCTCTGTGTTTGGTATGCGCTGTTTGCTGTCTGAGCAGCTTTGCATTTGCCAAGTAGTATCTCTCTCCTCAGTTATGGTTAAGCAAACCGTGATTGACAGAAAAAAGGAAGAGTATGTCTAACCCCTGTCTGAAGGACAACTACCCTGGTAATACAGAGCTAAGATGGTAGTTAAGCATGGCCTGATTAAAATATTGACATCACCTCACTGCTGGAAACACAGCAGCAAGCATGCATTTCATATATTAAACCATCAAGTTTCCATCTACTGAGCAGAATTCACTTCCCTGTGAAAAATGTCTCTGCTTCTTCTGCTGCTTTTAATCTCATTTACACATGTGTGATAAGAACAGACATAATGAAAATTATAACATGTCGCTAGAGCATTTCCTGGACTCATAGCCGAGAAACTGTCAAACAGTGAGCAGTGGCTAGATTTATTGCGGTTTGGTTTTTTTACATAAGCTCTGTGTAATTTTCAGGAATGTACTGTAGCAGCCTTTTGTTTTAGACCTTGCATATATTCAAATCTATTCAAGAATTTGAAAAATATTCAGGCTCACCCCAGTTTGAATGATGACATTACCAGTATATTTTAGCAAGAATGACAAACTTGTCTAGGGCTGGAATATCACAAGTGCTGGAACTTCATGCACTCTGCAGGAAGCTTGCATGGCAAGTACCGTGCTTGGCTCGGTAAGAAGGATCTAGGCACTGGCCTCAGCCTCTGTTGGGGAAAGCTGTGTGCACAAACTCCAGGGAAGACAGTATAGTTTGCCACAGGCAGAGACAAGCCACGTGCTTGGAATGACCTTCAAGGTGTCAAGGGCTGTTCCTGGAAAAAAGGCAAAAAGGCAGAATTGTAACTCAGTTTATGTGCACTCAACTTAGGCATGCCTGTACTTCAGGAAAAAGGTTTTGTGCCTGTCATGGTTTAAGCCCAGACAACACTCAAGCACTATGTAGCCACTTTCTCACTCCCCCACAAACAGGATCAGGGAGAGAGTCAAATTGGAAAGGTAAAAGTCAGAAAAGTCATGGGTTGAGATAAAGACAGTTTAATAGAGAAAGCGAAAGCAAAGCAAAACTAGGAATTAATTCTGTTTCCCATGGGCAGGCAGGTGTTCAGCCATCTCCAGGAGAGCAGGGCCCCACCATGCATAATGGTTACTTCAGAAGACAAACACCATCACTCCAAATGTCTGCCTGCTTTCTTCCTTCTTTCTTCTTCCTTCTTCCCTCTTCCCCACTTTATATACTAAGTATGATGCCATACAGCCTGGAATATCCCTCTGGTTAGTTGGAGTCACTTGTCCTGGCTGTGTCTCCTCCCAACTTCCCATTCACCCCCAGCCTCCTTGCCAGTGTGGCAGTAAGAAAAGCAGAAAAGGCCTTGGCTCTGTGTAAGCCCTGCTCAGCAATAACAAAAACATCTTTATTACCACTGCTGTGTTCAGCAAAATCCAAAACACAGCCCCATACCAGCCACCGTGAAGAAAACTAACTTTCCTCCGGTCAAGCCCAGCATATAGGCCAAACCTCGTTTCTCCTAGTTTCTCACTGCACTTTTAAAAGCCCAATCTATCATGCATGCTTCCTCATCAGTACTATTTCTTTGCCTGGATTTCTGTGTAAATAAACAAGTAGTCATGCTCGACAGATGGTATATTAAAGAAAGGGGTGATCCAATCTGAATGGAGAGTTTGTGGAAAGTACTGATCTGTCACTATCTATATACATTCCTCTCCAGTGAGGAATGCTGCCTGAGTCGAGATAATTACTTCGCCATAAAAAACCAAGCACTACAGTGATGAGGAAATCTTCACGCAGTGTTCCTGAGGCTCTCTCTGATAATACTAACTGGAACTACAGAGTGAATGAAAATGCAAGTACGGTTGTTGTCTGCCTGGCAGCAGTGGCAGAAGCCAGGGGAGAAGATACCACAGCTGGGCTGCTGCTGCTGAAGTGCTAGACTGGTACAAAAGAAAAGTTGCTGCTGCTTTGCCCTTGGTAATTACAGGCAAGTGAGTTTATCCGGTTGTATGTCGGTTTACCATATTTGAAAAACAGGTATTAGTACCAACTTCCTTGGGAGTCCAATGCAGTTGGATTTCTATACATGGAAAGTGCTCAATATTAATGGTGCTGACATTGCAAATAATAATGGCATGGGATACGGCATGCTGAGAGCTCTACCCACACAGACTACCTGCATTCAAGTAAGGTGTCAACTGCTCATTTTACATAGATGAATTTTTCAAAACTGTTCCTTGAAGTTATATTTTTCCTAGGGATCAATAAAACTATGATTCTTGATGTGTTAGGTTATCTCAAACCTAGAGGTAATTAGGACACAACTAGCAGGAATAATTTCCTGTACTTTCTAGATTTGATTCCAAACAGATAATTGAAATTTCATTTATGTTCTATTCTAAGACAGCTGTGCCAACTGGAAGTGCAATGAAGGTGATAGAGTATGTCTGTGACGACACTTCTGGAACTAAGAGAACACCTGGCATCTCTCAACTTCCATGTGTGGGTGAGACTCAGTGCATGTAATCTGTTCCCATACCTCTCCTCTCTGGGAAGAAGAGCTGGGTGCACAGGCTGAGCAGGCATCTCTGGCATGCTCCAGTTACGTGTCTGACTTTGACAATCAGGGCAGGAGGGATGACAAGGCTCAGGATGAATATATGAAGACTGAAAACAATTCCTAATGCAGGAGGAAAGATTCTACTCTTTCTTACCGGTTTAATTTAACACTGCATCATACCAATGTGGAAAAACTTCTTAAGAAAAAGTTTATGAGAAGGAGTTGGAGAGGAGTTTCTGCAATGACGCACTTCCCCAAATCACACGGAAAAGGAGTGACTTGGGTTATCCTAAATAGGCCAAGATTTTTTTTGCTTCTATGAGAAGTCTTTTTTCAGTCAGACACAAGAATGGACAAGACCAAATACCCAACTAGTTGACAACTGTTTCCCATGATACCAAGTAGCTAAAACTTACAATATAAAAATTATACATACTAGAGTGTATCCTCTGATAGTCCCGAGGATCTATGATGGATCCTGGCTATCATCTCCTTTGCTTTTTTGGCTTCCACAGCATGATGACAATGTCTGTGGGGAGAACTGGGCAATGTGCATGCTATACCCTGACACCCATGGCAGCAGTTAGCTCTGGAATCGCTCTTCCCAAATCTAAGGTACCCACAGAAAAATAGGGATATTCCCTTTATGCTGGAGAGGGCTGTAGGAAAGCAGGGCATCCAAATTCACTGCCTGATTGTTCATAATTATTCCAGAGATTACTCTTGAGCATTTGGTGTATAGTTTCACATTATGGGATTGTTGGGGTTTTAGTTTAGTCTTAGGTTTTCCTGTTAAAGGAATTTTCTCCCATATGCATGTTGCTAGGGGACAAATAGCTGTACTTAAGAAAGACAAAAAGGGGAGTGGGGCGGGCCTGGCTACTCTTTTGTCTACACCTGGGTGTGGGGACAGTTCGCTCTGAGCGTCCGGAGAGAGAAGCTGCAGAGAAAGGAGCTGCTGCTTTTTTCTTTTTGGCCGTTCTTTCTTCCTGCTGGAAGCAACGCCGGTACCCCCAAAAGCCGCTTTTCCCTGCCCTGCTGGAGACCGAGCTGTGGCTGTCCTGCTCCGCTGCTGCTTCGAGCTTTCGCTACGCTGTAGCCCTGCTCACCCTGCCTGCCTGGGCCTCCGTGGTTTTTTCCCATCTGGATACATCTCGTCTGCCACCCGGGATTTGCGTTCGTCCCTGCCATTCCAGCCTGCTGTTCCTGAGAGTCCGGGATCGGCTGCCCAGCGGTTTGTGAAGCCTTTGTTCCATCCCTTCCCGGGATCCCAGGGCACCAGTGCCGCGTGCTCCCCGAGCTCGCTCCGGAGCGCCCCCTGCAGCCGCGGGGGAACCATCGCACCTGCCCTGCTCACCGGGAGCCGCCAGCGCCCCTGCCGGCTGCGAGCGGAACTGCACCCGAGGGGAAAGGGCCTGACAGCCGAGAAGGCTGGCACTGGGTTTGTGATTGCTGTTACTGCCACAGTTGTTGTTGTTTTGTTTGACTGGTTATATACATATATATATATAGTAAAGAACTGTTATTCCTATTTCCCACACCTTTGCCTAAAGGCCCTTGATTTCAAAATATAATAACTTGGAGGGAAAAGGGGTTATATCTGCCACTTCAAGGGGGGCCTCTGCCTTCCTTAGCAGACACCTGTCTTTCAAAACCGAGACAGGGATTCAACTTTCTCCCGATGCAAATAGGTTTAGCTGTCTTTGATGTCAGTAGTGGCTGAACTCCCTGATTGAATTTGGCTCATAAGAATATATACTCAGAGAATATTTTTACCTCTCACAGACCCACATTGTGATCCTGAATGGTGAATTAGGAAAGAATAATTTCCTGCAATACAATTTTATATCTTTTGGGGATGACACTTAACTTGTATATAGTGTACTCAGATTTTACATGCAGAAAATTAAACTAAGCATGGGTGTGAGTGAACCAGTTACATTTCTAAATGCTATAACTACTCTAGCCCCTTAATAAGCATGCTGAAAACCCATGTAAAAAATTAGCACATTCTGTACTCTCTTGGAGTTTATTACAGTAAAGGTTTCAAAGTATTGTCCCCTACATCACACTCTTCCCTTAGTTTTGCAGGTTTTTCTACTTCTGACTGACCTCCTTAGACTTCTGGTAACAAACAGAAATTTAATATACAGAAATACAGTCTGTCTATACTTATCTTACTGTCTCAGTCCATTATAAAAAAAAGCTCAGATGGGGGACATAACACCTTTGTTTCTAACAGACTTTCTCTGTCATTTGCTGAAGTCATTTGACTGCAGAATAAGCTGACTTTGTACTTTCCCACAGATAGTGAGCAATTAGAGACCCTTCAGGATCAGTATCTTTATGTCCAAGTATTCTGTTTGGAATGTCAGTGTTTAGAGGGCCTTTGGCCACTGAAACTTCTGCTGAAAGCCTGGTTAACTCTAGCCTTCAATGAGTTACAGGACAGAAATCTACAACACTCCACTGAACCTGCTGCAACTTTTATGCGACCCCGTGGTTACGATGATCCCCTCCTATTGATGTACATTTTGTGTTCCTTTTGACCCGTTTTCACCTGTTATAGGTGTGCTGGGATTGGCTGGGATAGAGTTAAGTTTCTTCACAGTAGCTGGTATGGGCCGTTTTGGATTTATGCTGGAAGCCATGTTGACAAAACAGGGATTTTTCTCCTTATTGCTGAGCAGTGTTTACTCAGAGTCAAGGTCTTTTCTGCTCTTCACCCCACCAGAGAGCAGGCTGGGGGGGCACAAAGAGTTTGGAGGGGACACAGCCAGAACAGTTGACTCCAGGGATATTCCATGACATACGGCATCATGCTTAGCCTATAAAGTGAAGAAGGAGGGGGGGGGAACATTTGGAATGATGGGATTTTTTGCTCCAAGTCACTGTTACGTGTGATGGAGCCCTGCTGTCATGGGGATGGCTGAACCTGCCTGCTCACGGGAAACAGCAAATTCCTTGTTTTGTTCTCAAGCGTGCCTGGCTTTTGCTTTCTCTATCAAACTGTCTTTATGTCAGCCCATGAGTTTTCTTACTTTACTCTTCTACTTGTCTCTCCTGTCCTGTTGGGGAGGCACAAGCAGCTGTGTGAGGCTGAGCTGCTGGCTGGGGTTAAACTATGACATATGGGCCAAAAGAGGCAAATGGATGTCTGAGAAGAAATCTCTGTGGAAACTAGAATGCCAGTGTGCAGAAAAGTCACGCTATGAAAAGCCAGTGTCCACAAAGGAGACAGAGGAGTCCTGCAATTTTATTCAACTAAAGGTAGAGAGTCCGCTGGGGCATATTCCCGTGGGGTCTCTCTCAAGGTTTTGGAGGGTGCAGCCTCCTTTTATCCCAAACTGCCGGCTGCATGTTGCCCTCTTTTCTTTCCCCAGTGGCAGAGGCACTAGGAAGGTACAACTTCTTCCGAACCGCCTACCTTTCCCCTTGAACGTGTATCGTCATTTTCCCCCCAAAAATTGAAGAACGTGCTGTCTGGGTTCGGCAATAGACTTGTGTAAACCTATTTCTCCTATTACCCTAAAGTTAATTATCTGAGTCAAGCTGTCAGGGTTCTGTAACAAACTTGCACGGCTTCAGGTTCGTAGAGAAATTAAGACCCAGTTCGAAGATACTCACACCCGTTTCTCCTAAAGAGCCCCGCCCATAGAGTCGTTTGCGAAGACGTTAGCACCCATTTTTCCTGTCACCAGGGAGGCTTAAAGTCCTGTCTGAATATTACACAGCAGTTTTCTTTCTCCTGTAAGACCTCTCAGTTTCCATAGCTTTCTTTACTAATCCTCCTAGCACTCAGTCCTACGTTTCCCGACCCCCAATTATATCATAATATATATATAGAAATGCAATAACGTGCTGCAAACTTTTGATAGAGAAAAACTAATTAAGAACCTGCTGACACCTTGATTTCCCTGTTGACCTTTTACTGCCTTATTACAGCATTTTTTTTTTCTTTTGAAGAATAACTTTTTCAACTTTGTATTGGATATCTAGGAATAAAGAACAGCCTTGGAGATTACTTCATTACGGAGTTATTTAGCACTGTGCTTTCTACAAATCACATCCCCTTTCCCTCCCTTCATCCTCTCATCACTCCATTCTTTACCTTACTGGTTGTTGATTTGTGGTGTAGGGGGTAGAAATATTATTTACATATGAAGCTCGTGCACCACTTTATGTTTAGCCATATGTTTCTAACGATGTTCAGCAATGTATTTATTCTACCTCAGTTTCCCATTAGCCGCATTGGTCCGAGGATCCCCACAAATGTAATGATCTGTGAAACGGTGAAGTCATATATAATCAAGGCTCTGGGCCGTGTGGAGATGATGATGGCAGGAAGCCCAAGACGCTTGAGTATTTAAAATTCAGCTGGGGAGGATGTGAAGGCAATAGGGCTTTTGCTGCTCTGCCTGCCCGCAGTGCCGTGACCAGGAGTGGCTTCACGGCTCACCACTGGCGTCTCAAAGGCGGTATCTAAATTATGGGCTAGCTCCCTTTTGTCCTGTGGAGCATAATAAATAAAAAAACCCCAGTCTTTTGAGAACTTGTAGAAAAATTTACCCAAAATGTTGTGTGGAAGCACAGCCCCAAGAGGGAGGCTTTAGCCACAGGAAGATGTTCGTGTGAGGCTGGCGGCAGCACTGGAAGCCTCCCGCACATCTGCTGGCAGGGGCCAAGCGTCTTCATGAGCTCACAACTGCTTTCCCATGACGTTTTCTGGAAGTTTTCCAAAGCTGTGGACTATTCCATCAGGAAAGACCTGAAATTGAGTGAGGCGACCGGGTTGAAGTGAGGGGGCAGCAAAACGTTCGGTGCCTGACGGCTCAGCGCGGGGGGTGATAGTCCCAGTACGAGCTGATGAGGGTGGCAATTTTGTCCTCAAGTCGCTTCTTCCATGCCAAAGAACAGTTTTTTTTTAAGGTAAAGTGATACGCTGAAGAGCCTCCCTGTACAATACTCCGCGGCTCTCTGCCTGAGAAGGAGGAGGAGGTGAGCGGCGGTGTGGGAAGGGGAGGGGCGGGAGACAGTGCGGGGGTGCCCGTGTGAGGCGGGGATGAGGAGCAGGAGGGCGCTTCCAGTTGGGAGGGGCAGATAGTCGTGAGTCTCACAGCAAGGTGCGCTGTCTGGCAAAGCCCTGAGTTTTGCTTCAGGAATGTAAGTTTTCCTGTAAAACAGTTTACTGCTCCCTGAGTGAAAGGTGGATCTCTGTTCCCAGAAGTGCAAAGCTGTTTGCTGCGCCTGTCCCTCGGTAAAGGCGGTATTCGGTTGTTGCCGCTCTGAAGTGATGGCGGGCTCCAGGTCGCTTTGTTAGAGACAAGGCTGATCAAGTAATTTAGCGAGCAGCAGCTGAGTGTGAGCAGAAACCTGAGGTAAGCCTTGTGACCAGGGCAAGCAAATAGTGCATTTGGGGGGTTGTTTAAAAACATCTGAGACGAGGCCAGCATGAATTAAACCTAAAGATGCTCGACTCTGCCCAGCACTCAGATGGGGTTTGAGGTGTCTCCGCTTTGCTGCTGGATGCATCAAGTCTTTATTCAGAGTATTCGCGACACGCAGCAGTATCTGATTGAACTGGAGAAGCCAGAGCTGTGGTTGTTGCTAGGGGATAACTCCCAGTCCAGTACGTGGAGTGAGCACCGCAGCGGCACGACGTGAGACAGTGGACGAAAAGTGAGATGTGGGGTTGCACGGAGGGGTGAGCCCGAGCCCCGCTGACTCCGGAAGGCCGGTTGGCACATCCCTGTGTGCTGAGCAAATCATTATCGGAGCAGCGTCTAAGCTGGTAGATTTAAAATAAAGATTTTTTTTTTTTTTTTCCCCCCTGGGTGCAGCTTTGCTTTCCTACTTCTAGCAGGTTTTGCGAAGGAACGCTATGCAGCCTTCTACATGTGACCGTGTGACTACGGTGTCGGTAGAATAAAAAAAAAAAGTGTTATTTTCTGGTTTTCTCGGCCTGACGAGAGCAAAATTGACAATTTTACTGAAATCAGCTGGAAAAGGGCACCAAGAAAAGGGTCTTTAAACAGCAGTTTCTTTTATTTGCAGCAGGCGGTGACTCCATCTCTTGCTGCATTCCCAGTGCCCAGCGTGGCAGCCCGCACAGCCTGGGGAGGGAAACCCTCCCTCCTCGCCTGTCTGGCTGAAGTGTTGCTGTGCTTAGCAGCTTCTATCAGGGCATCGCGGCAGGTGTGTGCAGTCCCGGCCGAGAGGCTCACAGGGAGAGCTGTACCTTTAAAAAGGGATGTGCATTGCTCCACTGCAATCCTTCCTAGTAGCTTCAGAGTAGCAAACCTCAGTGCAGAGCCTGGGGCTCGGTGCACGAGAGCAGAGTTCTGCACTGCATAACCAGTCGCATCAACTTTGTAAAGGACTCGCCTTTTAATTTTTTTGTTATTCCTGAACTTTGTAAGAGAGAAGAGTCTTTCTATCCGTCTGAACCATGAGTGGCTGTTCAAAGAGATGCAAGCATGGGATTGTCAAATTTGCCCAGACTATTTTTAAACTCATCTCGGGTACACTCAGCAAAGGTAAGGGAAAACATTTTAGCTCATACCGTTCTTCTGTTCTGTTAGGTTTTGGGGGGAGTTTCGTAGGCTTGAAGGAGTTTTCTGATGGGGTTTATTATCTGTCTCTCCAGAGGTGTTCTGGTTTAATTCTGGGAATTGGCTGTTCTGAAAGAAGTTGCTGTGTGAAGATTGGAGTTGTGCTGGAAAGCCTTATGTAATTGTTTCTGCCTTGTGTAGTTTGTAACCTGTATTTATCAATCTGCCCTGGCCGGCAACTGTAGTGAGCTATTTCAATGCGTTCAGAGATGTATTGGTGAAAACAACTGATGTGCAGCCTAAAACATTTGAAGACTTTCTAACTGTCAGTAGCGGGTATTTCTCTGTGTCATTTTACGCTTTACTGTCTCTGTTAATTTGAAGCATGTGTGTACCTTGCTTCAAAATCTAGGTCATTGCTTACTGCATACATTTGAAATACCTTTTGCATGTCTAAGTTTTGCTTGTCACTTGCACCCTTCCCTTTCCCAATGTGCAAGTGAAAGAGTACCAAACTTATTTATGCTGACGTCTTTACTAAAATCAAATAACAAACACAATAAACTCTCTCTTCTTCTTCGTAGTCTAGTAGTTCCTCTGTTGGTGCACTCAGGTAAGTTATGTTATTTTTGTTGGCCATTCCTTTCATCATACTTCTCAGCACACCTCTGGCAGCTATTTATGTGAGTACTGGTGATCTCTGTGGGAAGTCCTGACAACAGTAAATAATACTATACTTGAATGCTGCTCGCCTGTTGAAATGTGGTCAGCTCTTAGGTGAGGGTCAGACTTCTCCAAGTTTTGTGCGTTTAGTTGGAGGGGGGGTGGTTTTGGGAATTGATAACAGAGTTCAAACTAAATTATTAGCAGAGATATTTGTGTAAGGCTGAAGAGTCTCTGTTATGATGCAGTTTTTTAGAAATATGAGTCAAGCTCTTTTTAATGTGGTCGTAGAAAAGGAGCAAAACCAGAAACACTTACTTTTCATATAAGCTTAGAATTCTTGGAGGTGTGTGGCTGTGTTGGCTGTGTGCAGCGCATGCATATGCTCTAGTATGAATTTTAATGTTTAAGTTGTTTCTTAGGATAAACTAAAGCAGGCTTAGGTAACTTTTAAAATAGCAAATGTAAAAGTGCCAAAAATTCTTAAGAGCAGCTTACTTTTTCAGAAACTGGGAAAATTTATTCAGTCTGTCTCTCTAGAAAAGAAATGTAGTTCTTGGACAGCTTTGTCATATTAACCTTACTGGCATGCAAAAGAAACCTGCACCAGAAAAATGTCTCTTTCACATTAAGAATACTGGGCAGGTTGGTTGCTTTACATATCAAGGTTGGTTTAAAATTATATCTGTGTCTACTTAATTCTTCTTCCACTTTCCTCCATATCATCCATATCCTGCCAAACACCAGCAGAGGAAGGAATAAAAAATTGTAAAAGTCTGTCATAAAAAAGCTGACAGATGTTGGTTATAATTCATTATTAATGCCAAGATGTCTCTCTTACTATTACAAACAAGTGAGAAAAACAAATTACTTGTCATGTACACAAGAAGTAGTGGTGCTGTCTGCAAGATCTTGTCTTCTACACCGTATCAGTACGGTGAATTTGGTATATTTTATTTGTGCTTTTTTTCATGAGATAATGGCGTACAGGGTGTACGCTATTATAGTCACAAGTGACTGATGGTAAATCTGGTGCTATTTGTTTGAGCTCCACTGAAGAAGGCAAGAGGAAACTTGTGTTCTGGCCACGTTTCCCCACATGTTCATCTAGAGCAGTTCATTTAATGGGGTGCTTTCAAGAAGCCCTTGTGTTTCTTAACATAATTGATACAATAATAAAATGAGACTGCCAGAGTGGCCTTTGCTTTGGCAATGGGATAGATGAAAATTTGAGTCTGACAACAGAATAACACTGTATGAAGAGCTAGAAATTAAAGTATAAAATGTCCAAGACCTGTTTCCCCTGCCCCCTGCCGCCTTCTGAAATGTGCCAGCATTGCACTATCATAGTCATTGCAGCCAATGCAATGGTGTTGTACAGTTTTACCCATCTCTTTCCCATGCCAGTGTCTCACTTCAAGCTGTTTGGATGAGATAAGAGTGTCTTCCTAGGTTTCAAAGAATTTAAAACTCTAATAAACTTCCTTTTTTTTCCCATTCAGCTTGTGTTTTGAACTGAGGGAACCCGATCCAGGAAGGAATAAACCATATGAATTAGTTTGTTGCACAGACATCAAAGACCTGCTATAATTAGAATAAATGAAAATCATAGCTAGAAAGAAAGTGATTAGAAAAAATATTGCTCAGAATTGCTGAATTTTAAAAAAAGTGTCGGTGTTTGTATGTTCATCCCAGACCTTATTGTTTAGTATTTCTTTTAGTAAAACTTCTGCATGTAAAGCCAAGAAGTAGAAACTGCTTTATATCACTATTTTTGGTTTTTTTAACTTATACCATATACATGCTTTTGCATATTCAAGTATTATCACCTGTGTTTTTCATCCCACTCCTGCCTCATTTCTTTCATACTATTTAATGTGAGATTTTATTTTTACTCTAAATACCTTTTACAAGGAAAATCCTTTACTAGGCGCAAGTTTCACTCTCTTCTTATGCTTGTGCTCTTCTGTGGGTTATTGCAGTTGGAGATACGCCACGGTTCAACTGACATGTAATCCTTAGCTGCGCTCTATGGCTTTCTGCTTGTTTTATTATTAGCATTTGTTATTTACAATAGTAAAATGAAACTGATTGCAGCTATGAAGTCCTTCCTTTTGCAGCAAGGTGTAAGGAGACTGCAGCCTCTCCCTGCAGTGGGCAGTAAGGGAAGAGGCACACCTGATACCACTGTGCAGCCTCCAGCCTGGGTGGTATGTCCAGATTTACATCTGCAGCAAGTCTATGAGGCTGTAAGCCAAGAATTTCATAGCTGGTACTTCTGCAAGCTGGACTAGCAAATTTTGCCAGCTTCCTTCTCAGTATGTTCTTATGTGGAAAGTCTTAGTACCAGAGCAGATGTCTTTGTGTCTGTGTGAGAGAAGGCCTCTTCCACTAAGAGCTTTGCATAGTGAGATACATACGTTGAAGAATGCATGCCTGGAGAAGCATGCCCTGTTTTGCTACCAATACAGTGCATTAGCTTCAACAAGTATCCAACCTGCTAGCTTACTTTTTAAGCTGTTACCACACTCCTGCCTCAGCTTTTTATGAACTAACAAAACAGGATCTCTTCCCCTTCCCATCCCATTTGGTCGCCCAAACCATCTGTACCTGTGCCAGCTGAACTTTTACTTTCCTTCTTGTGGACATAGTTCTCCTGTATCAACTTTTGGGGATTAGCTTTTTTTTTTTTTTCCCCAGTTTTAACAGCCACTTCCTTTGATTTGCTGATCATACTGAAAAGCAGACTCTGACACTGTTGTGTTAGTAATGTTGGAGAATACACGTACTGGGTTAGTATTTCATTCTTCCTTACAATAAACATTACAGAATTCTACAACATTAAAGAGAATAATTAAACTGTAATGTAATTAATTTAGATTTGGATCTAAGCCCTGAAACTTCCCTGTGAATGATAGCTCCTAGTGGTTCATCAACTGTGTGGTGAAAAATCTTGTACCGGTTGTGTCCCAGATGCCAGTCAAATGAAGTATGCAGGAAGTATCTGGTGTTCCACCTGAGTCCAGTTGCAACTTGAAATTTGGGTGAGAGAAACAGTTACATTCAGAGAACAGAGACTGTCTCTCTACATGCATCTGAGCATTCCTAGAAGTCTTGGCTCTAGGAAACAAACATATCTCTTTTGTGAAATATCTTGGTGTTAGGCATGTAAACTTCTGTGGTTACTTTGGCTTGTTGTATTTATTAAGATATCACAGATGTATTTTACTTGCTGTGGTTTAAGAATGGTATTCCTCAATTGAGTGTTCCTATTGAAACATTCCAAACCACGTGTTGCTTGCTCGCTCCCCTCTCTTCTTTCCCACTCTGATGGCCTAGAGAGGAGAACTGGAGGCACAAAAGGCAAAGATCATGGGTTGAGATAAGAACAATTTACTGGAAACAGCAATGAAAAGACAACGAACGGTAACAGCAACAATACTAATAAAAGAGTGTACGAGAAACGATTTGCACCCGAGTTCTCACCCCCGAAGATACCTGACCATTCCCTCTGCCGTGCTACCCGAGCTGGCAGGCAGCCCTTCCCCCTTTCCCAGAAAATGAGGTGAGGTGCTACAGAATAACCTCTGGGTCCTGGCCGTGCCCCCCTCCTGGCTACTGCAGAAATTAACCCTGCCCTGACCAGAACCAAGACACTATTTCATAATGACATTCTTTATATCATAACTTCCTTTTTGTATCAGTTTTATAACCTATGGAAATGGCAGCCAGGTAGCCCTCCTTGAGTGGCACACTTGTCTCAAATAAGGCAAGGCTTAATTTGACTTAAATAGAAAAACATACTTTTAGTATAAGCTTCTTTACCATACCTTGTATTTTATGCATGCGTTTCTGTATATAAAATCGGTGTCAGATGATTAGAGTGCAGATTTTGTAAAGTCTGTGTATGTGTATTTTTTTTTTTGAGGGGCTTTCTCCCTTCTCTTTCCCAGGACAGAGAGAGCCATGATTAAAAAAAAAAAAAAAAAAAAAAAAAAAAAAAAAAAAAAAAAAAAAAATTTGCCCCATAACAAAGCTCCTTTTCTCAACAGGCAAGAAGAGTATGCCATGAGTGCATACTGTATTGGTGTATAAGGGTGTAAAGGGTGTGTCTGCCAGTGATGATGTGTATGGATCTGGCACCAACCAGACAGAAAATTAGTACCCCATCTCAAGTGTGGAAGAAGAGTTTAGTAGTAAGTGTGAATTGTAGCTTTGTAAAGCAGCTGTACCTCCTAAAGCCCAAGGAAACAATAGATAGTAACTAAGTCTGTGTGCTTATGAGGTGTTTTCAGGTATTCCTGGGAATCAGTTTTATATTTTATCCTTGTGTAATGGATTGCCGTCCACAGCGGTTGCTATTCCATTTTTTGGAATGCCTGCCCTTGAATATGGTATATGGAGTCACAAAATGCCAATAAGACAGGCAGAACAAATGCAACTTAACGTCTCGCAACAATCGCAACAATCTATTCTAGATATTTTTTTTTACTGCCAAGCAGAAAGAACAGAAACATACTGACTAATTTTTACCAGAACAATAATCAGACATCCACCAGTAAACATGAGTGTAGGCCAGAGGAAAGCAAAGAGAAGGCTTTTTGAGGGATAAAGTCTGCTTAAAATGACATTGGTCTGTGTTCCTCCTGGGTCATAGTAACAAGGGAAAGTCTGGTATTTTTTGAAATTGCTTGCAATTGTTTCTATCCGTGCCTTAACTTCTTTAGAGTTCTCCAACTTGTCTGGGACGTATGAGCACTGAAATAAGAAATCAAGGTGATTCATTATAATAAATACTCTAAGACAAAGTTTGTAGTTAAGTCAGATTGAGTGAAAAAATCACATTCCTGCTGACAAACTCTTCTGCGGTTTGGCATCCCTGGAGGTTGTCTTGTTTTCATTATGTTCATTTGCCATGCCATGTCATGTTTCCATCAGTACGTCTATGCCCCCAGTCTCCAGATTTACAGACTGGAGTTATGTTGTTGGAAACCAATAACATACATGCTCAAAAAACCCCTGCAGTCTTTGAGACTGTCACTTCTTTATTACACTGCCAAGCTTCAGTTCCTAACAGAGCTTCTAGGCACTGCCACAGCAGGAAAGTGTTAGTAGTGCAGAAATTCACACCGGCTTGTCAGTGTGCAGGAGAATGAAGTTGTTTTACTGCACACCTCTGATTGTAACTAGTAGAAAAATACAGCAAGCATGGCTGTTGGAGGCTTCCTACTTATCCTTGTAAATTAGAACTATTTTGACCTGTAGTAATAATGCAGAGTTTTTTAGTCCTCAGTGGAAATAGTCTTTGAAGCAGTATTTTTTGTTTGTTTGTTTTTCATAACCTTTTTTTTCTGCAGTATTATTTTGGGTACATAATAATGCTTGAATGTACTAAACTGGAACCTGGCCAAAGCAAAAGCAGGGGTGGTTCCTTACCCAAAAATTTTACTTGCACTAATGCAAGTAGGTAGGACATCAACAAAGTGCCTCCCCTTGTAATGAACAAGACTCTTGTTTCCTTCTATTGTTGGTAATTTCTGCTTTGCTCCTTCATTGCATGTAGCTTTCCCTGAGACAGTCACTATAAAGATAGGCATTAGCTAGAAGAATTCTCTTCAGCTGAAGTGTTTTATGCTATTAGGTTTGCACTGTGTGAAGCTCTAATCTATATAAATTCTTTGCACTTGTAATCTGAGCACGTTTGTTCTGGATTCTGAAAGCACTTCAATCTTGGGCATCCAAGATCTGAATTTTCGTGTAAGAGAGTTGTTGAGGTGCAATAACACCTCTGAAATATTCGTGGGTTTGGAACTGGACTGAACCTGACCTTCCTTGGGATAGGGTACCTGAAGGACCACTTTTTGTTCTGGGGGAGCAAGCCTGAAAATACTGAGCACTCTGCTGATTACCAAGCAGAAACACTGGTGGGAATAAAGGGATAAGACCTTTTGTTTTCCTCTTCCCTAATCTTTCACAGACCTCTAATGCCAAATTAATATTACGCACTCACATTTCTGTTCCAACTGTGGGCGCACTCATCCTCTGGGGAAGAGATCCTTAAAATGATTAACCAAAGGACCCCTACCACAATACTCAGCATCTCTGTCTTACGCAGGTGCTTATGACAGTGCCACTGGCCTCTCCATGAGTCCGGGAAACTGCTGCAGACTAAAACAAAGACAAATGGGTTTTCTGTGTGATAATTGTCCAAAATCACTGATTTGTTTCTTCTGTCTAAACTGTGCATCATGTTGCCGTTTTCTCCTTCTTCATTCCCTGTTTCATAATATACACCTAAAATGCAAGTAAAATTGGGATTTGTGCTCTTACTTTGGATGGTTTTAAACTTGATGTCTCTTATGTGCTAATTCAACAAGGAACTGAGCAAGCTGCATCTTATAAACCATTTGCTACAATGGGTCTTCAACTGGGAGGCCTACATATTTGAAAATGTTCAGAAGTGTATATTCGTGTTGGGGTAATTCCTTAAGAAGTATTAACTTAATATTTAATGTAATGTTTAAAATAAAATCCAAAACTGTAATTTTTGGAATGCTTTAAAATTGCCTTGGTCTAAGCCCAGATGTTAATACGTAAAAGATGAGTAACTCCTGCTGTTACTGTGCTGCTTGGTTTAAAAACCATAAGCCCTTCTCCTCAAAAGCGTTTGATAGTAGCAGAGAATGAGCTTGCTATCTGTGTTGCAAGTACCTTAGGATTTCTTTCCAGTGTATCCTCAGTGTGGTAGAGCATAACCTCCTGTCCTGAGGCTGTCAGATTAACCCACACCTGTAGACACGGATAAGGAAAGATTTCCTCATCCTCTGAGCCTTCGCTGTTTGGGCAGAAAACTTTGTCCTTGATGTTGGCTTTGAGTACTTTGCACACAGTTTCTGTTGTCCAAACACTACAAAAACAAAACAAAAGTTATTTCTTTGAAGCTCATCCAAAGCATCTGTTGCGAGTTGCATGTGAAAATACATCTGTGTGTGGTGGCTTGGCTGGAGTTCATAGATGCTCCATCCTGCTGTGATGAAATGTGCCCACCCTGAACCTGTGACTACACCTGGAGAAGGGCTGCCATAGCGAGTAAGTTCAAGAAAGCATTTTTGTTGCTGTTGTTTTTTATGCATTCTGCAGTTTTCAGTTAGATTCTGATCTCCTCATCTGTAACCGGTTTCATTTTATTCAAGAGAGCAAAATTGCTATGGATTTTAAAGTTTGGTAGTAAATACTTGGAATGCAGTACATTTCATGTCTCAGAAATATTTTGACTGATTTCATTCAATAAGCCTCAGAACTCAGATCAGTACCCATGTTTTTTCCCGCTTTTCTTTTTCTTTATTGCATGGGCCTCTTGCATAAATAAGTAGCAGGATTTTTTGTGGAAAAAGTTAGTTTTAGCTTTTGCTTATCCATTTTTCTCAAGAGTTACTTTTCTAATATTGATAACACAGTAAACTTTTGCTCACAGTATTACACTTTGGTGGCAAAAAAAGTCAAGAAACAGTCTCACTCCAATTCTTATGAAACTAATCTTGTTACATGTCTTTTGTCATGTGATCTGGAGGCAGGAAAAAAATGAAATATATGTGAATTACTCTGTTTTAAAGAGAATGGTTTTCAAATAGTTTTGAGATTAAAGGTGCTCTAGTAAAAAGAATGGAGTGGATGTCCTTGCTTTCTCTGTCATAATATTGAAATATGAAAAAGTGAGCTGCACTCTTTGTCTTGTTACTTTGATATTTTGCAAATTGATTTTGTGTGTGTAGGCAGAACTTGCAAAATTAAATTAAAGTGTGGGTATTAGTAACTCCTTCAGCATTCATTATGTTCTGCAAACTGGATTGTTGAAGGTGGTAGTTTCTTAGGATGGGTAATTTGGAAGTAAAATACAGATTCTTGAGTGAACAATTTTACCATGACTTCCGCTACTCAAGTTACATTAAACACAACACTCTTCTGCACCTGAAAAAGCTTTTTTGAACTGTTCTTATTTATGCAAGGCTTGGCTTTTCACTGTCAAGCGTTGACAAGTGTGGTTGGCTTTTTGACTTGACAGTAAATGTTTCGATTCAATCTGGTTTGTTTAGCTCTGAGGAGAATAATTTCCTCTTTTTTTGTGCTTACTTGTAAGTGCCTGATGAATCCTTGGCACACTTTTTTTTTTCTCTTCTGTCTTAAATCCTTATGAGCTCTTTGAGAGCACTTTGTTTATTGTACAATGTACTTACATATGATTTATCACTGTTTTAATTATTGTATATGATGCTAACAGGAAAAAGAATAGCTTAGTTTCATAAACAAATGGCTCTTATTACCTCTTAGTGTAAAATGGCACAATGGTGATCCCAATAAAAAAGTACATCATCATGGAGCACGCAACCATTCCCAGTCCCAGGCAGAGGGCTCTCGTCTCGCCTCGCTTTTGTGCAGTCACCAGCTTCTTTCCCAGCATGATTCAGAGTTGCGAAACTTGAACAATCTCTTTTTGGTGTAAAATAAAATACAGAAAAGAGAGGTAAAACATGACAGTTATTGTAGTTGTGTAACAAGTTTCTGAAATATAATCAATGGAGGAACAGACCCATTTTTGCAAAAAGTAGAACTAAAAAAAACGAACCAAACTTGCTGTGTTTTTTGTTATCATTAGACTTCTCTGTTACTTTTAAAATTTATCGTGTAGTACTTTAAGAAGTGTGTGTGCATGTAAGGCTGCGTGAAGGGAAAACCTTCCCAGAGTGAAATCCTTTTTGCATCATGCCTTTTATTTTGGAGTAGTTTGAAATGGGGTTGCCTTATTTCAAAAGAACTGAAATAACTAGAATTTTAGCATTTGAGATTTCTGACTTCTGCATGTTTGCTTGGCCTTGTCCATTCAGAGGTGCTCCAAACCTGATGTCGGGGGAGTGTTGGTGTAATGCTGGGGAGCTAACTCTTGGGCAGAGCTGTCTGAACCTGAGCTCAGAACTGACTGGCATTAGCCCCTCCACTCTCTTGACAAAGAGCATTTTAAATGATCCGCCATAAATCATCCATGATGTTTTGTTGAAGAGAATCTGAAAATTATTGCCAGGAGTCCATATGCCATTAAATCATTATGAGTGACGTATCGGTTTCTATAGAAATAGTCCAGAACTTTCACTGCAAGTTCAACTCATCACCAGTATCTGCTGCACTAACAGCTGTGATTGCAGGTTTGTGGGGTTTTGGTTTTTTATGAAAACATGGCATAAGCTATTGTTATGGCAAATGACAAGACTGGCAAGATTTGTGTGGGCTTTTTGGGGATAAGAGAGGAGAGCAGAGCAGAAGGAGAAAAGGAAAATGTTACATTCATGCAGAATCAGTTTTCAGTTCTGTTCTCCTGCACGAAGCAATGGTGCACAGCTTTAGGCAGTGCATTTTCAGGATTTTAGTTTCAGGTGCATGCAACTATTTAGTGTTTATCCTTACTGGCTGGCCTTCAGGATAGCATGGTTCCTGCCTAAATGCACCTGTGTTCAGACTTAAATTTATATACAGTGTAAGACAAGCACAAACCGAAGCTGGCAAATAGGCTCTTCAGGTTATCTGTGAGCAGATGGTCTCCAGCTGCTAAAGGCTGGGAAAGCCATGGTGTTACTGCAAGTAGGGGACCATGCTGAATTTGGTGAAAGATGAGATAGCCCTCGAAGCTATGACCATCGGCTTTTAAAGGAACAAATGGAAATGTATTCTGAATGTTCCTTTCTTTCCTGCTACTTCTGCTTTTCACTGGTAAAAGCACCTCACTTTGACTGTTTAATGGTCAAAGGAAAAAGGTATTTGAAAATTAACACGCTGATGTTTTTAGACTGCTATAACACCCGAGTGTTAGTTCTAGTAGCAATAAAAATATAGATGTCTGTGGACAGTAAAACAGCTTTGGTCATTTAGCATAACTTGGGGTTAGTTGCAGATTTCAAGTATATATTTTGAAGTTGGTAGTACATTATATCATCAAATGGTAAAGCTGTTTTTAGCTGTCCCTAGAAACTAAAAGTTATTTTTAGAATACTGAATTTTGTCCACTTCCATATTTAATTTCACTTTAAATAAAACATCCACATCCACTGTGAATTTTGCATACAGCATTTTGAGAGAAATTGTTTTTCTGATGATCACGTATAATTCACTGGCATTGTTAGAAGCATCTCAATTTGAAAATTGCCATAGATGAACTTTCCCTGTTTACTGCCATTTGAGTTTAATACAGAATGTGATCTAATGCCCTTAAGTAAGGCGGTATTGTGTTTTGCTTGGTCAGTGGGGCTATAGGTAGACCATGTGGTATCAAATGCTCCCAGTACAATTGTGCTGCACCGGCATACTCACATATAACTATGTGGAGAGGAGTGTGCGACAGGGAAACTTGCGCGGTGTCCGTGACACTTCCTTGGAACCTTCTGTCGTTTCTTTTAGTTTGGAAAATGGGAAATAACACTTTAAAAACCTAAAGAATTCTAAAATAGTTAGAATACTGGGACACTGTGCAACACACTACCTTAATACCAATGGTTATTAAGCTGGCTCTCCTTTACCTATTGTGCTGCTTGGTCAGAGGGGAAAGTGGAATAAAGGAACATTATCGGCCCTGGAGCACAGGGGCTGTGAGACCATATGGTACTGGAGTAGCAGGTCCTTATAGCACAATGGGGAGATAATGATAGATGTCTGAAAACCTGTGTTATTAGCAAGAAATTCTTACGTACAGTAACAATGATTAATCTTTCATTTTCTATGAGAAATTGAAAAAATGAAAGACTGGTACTGCTATTGTGTCTTGTGGAAAACTTCTAGTGGCCTAGAGCTGTTAACATATTGAATTTTGATGAACCATAATATTTACAGAGCTGTCCCATTTACACTGAGAAGCAGTGGGGTAATCAACAAGAACTGTGGGACTATTAACCGAAGAATTAATGAGAAATCTAATTGCTCCAAAAGTCTGCTTCAATGCCAGCCACACATGCAGCAGAAATACCACAAAACTCATCCTTCAAATAATCTAAAACTAGCAGACCATCTCCTTAAGACACAAAAGGAACTTGTATGTGTAAATTGGAAATTTTTCTCAGGTGTCCCAGAGGTTAAATGCAGTGTTGTTCCCCATCCTGACACCAGACAGACTGCCTGACCCTGGTTCTCTGCAAGAGCTGCTAAGTGATGCTGTTTGTTCCCCCAGTTCAGACAACTGCTCCACCCCAAAGAGAATAAGGACGTATAAATTATGCAGAGAATGTTAACAAGAAAGGTTCATCTAAAAATATCACCCTGAGCGCTTCTATAGACATAAAAAATAACCAGCTATGTCTTCAGGCAGAGTAAAACAGGGGTGCTTACATAATTGTTGTGTTGCCGTAGCAAATTAGCTGTAAATATGGTCCCTAAAACTGAAGTACACATTTTCTGGTGCATTTTTTTCTGCTTTCAAATGTAGAAGACCAGAAAAATCTGTAACACTATTTCATGCATGTGCAGAAGAATTTAAGAGGAAACACAGGACTGCAAAGGAAACCCATGAGCATTTTTTTTTTTCCTTTCTAACATAAACGTTCCTATGTACTTCTGCTGAAAATCCTTAATTTTCTGGCTCTCAAGACAAAGCAAAGTTGCATACATATAGAAAAACATATTTACTTGGAATTTCTTCATTGTTTTAAAGGTTAATTTTTTCAGATTAAAAGAATCTTCTGTCTCCTTGCTCTATGTATATTAGAAGGAGTGTTGAAATAGCTGATTTATTGTTTCCTCTGAAAAAATCGTTAAATCTTTTAAAATTAAGCACTGCAGAAGACTTGATTGGCTCAGGAAGTCTGAGCAAAATTGAATTGGGAGATGTTGAAGTGTACAAAGCCAGTCTTAGTCCAGCCTTCAAGAGAAAATTTAAATGTATTTTTGTACTGCAGATTTTGTGTGGTGGTTCTGTACTTATTAGGAATGTATAAGCTGCAAATGTTTTCATAATGTTCCCTCTGCCTAATCTTCTTCAATCCAGTTAAATTATACAGTACATTAGCTGTGCAATTTCAGTGTAAAATAATTGCATTCATAGCTGCTAGTGTTAATCTTAGGAATGCCATCCACTCAGGTTTGGAATAGTCCCGTTTTGATCAGAGAGCTATTTGATACTTGGCAGGAAGTCTTCACCTCCTCCTACTCTCCCATCTTTTGAGGAGTTTCCAGTGGTGCGACCTCTGTGAGTTCAGATGGGACCTCTCTCTTCAGACTACTCTTAATTTGGGTAAGGTATGACTAGCACTGATGAATTTATCTCACTTGCAGAAGAAAGGCTACTAAATTCCTCTCTTGAGTTTAAGTTGGGAATAAATATTAACAGTGAGGTAGTGTGGTTTTTTGGTTTGCTTTTTCTTTGAGCTGATTTATCCCACACTATATGGTGAATCTCCACTGAACATTTATGTATTGCTTTCAGACGAACATTATGTTCTAATACAGCATCATACCAAGATGAGTGATGCAAGTCATCCACATCTCTAAAGTGATGAGGACTTTTTAAACAGGCCTGTCTCTGCCCTTTGGTCTCTACCGCTTCTACATGCACAATAGCCATTTGTTTTCTCCTGTGAAATGCAAACTTAAGTCACCTTGTTTTATTCTCAAAACACCTTGTATAAACAAAATTAAAATTACCATCTTTGCTGGATTTGTAAGAGGAGTATAGTGTTTGGTGACAGTTTATTGGCCAAATGCTTTTTGTGAGAAGCAGTAGGCAAAAGTTTTAGATTTATAAATATGAGTTCTGTACTGGTTACGTTACTGGAACAGAGCCCATATTTACATACTTACTACTGTCTCTGGGTAGGGTTAGCTGGATCATTTGCACTTGCTCTGTGTCAACCCATGGAAAGGATTCTTCCTTTCTGTTTCAATCCTATGCTCATCATTTTCTCGTCTGCTGCCCCTCCACTTACAACAGACTGTAGTCAAAACTACATTTGTGTTAGCACTTTCTTTCCCTTTCCCCACCCTCCATTTCATCCTCTAGCAGTTACAGGCATTTCTTGCTGGTACTGGGGGAGTACTGCAGCCGGGAAGCACCAGTTTCTTTCATTACTTAATAAGCTTTCTGTGCATCTGGGACCACAAATTCTGTATGTTACAGAATAAGGTGATGCTGAGCCCCAATGGAAAAGTGCACATAAAAGCTTCTCATGTAGTTGTCTTGGAAACCCAAAACAGCAGTATTTTGACTGTGTAACATGATACAGCTATGTTTATTTTATGAAATGTGCTGTAGCATTTTGCTTTATTACTGAACTGTTTACCGGATGTGCCACTAGAGTGAAATAAAGATGTTAGGTTGTTTTATTTTTTGTTGTTTAAAGGCATATGCAGTTGTTTAAGACTAATTCCGTTAGTTTTTAAACATGGTGGATTTTAAAAAAAGAAAACATGGGGGAAAAAAAGGCAGAAGTTACTTGATCGGTTCAGCTGTTCTGAAATCTTTCTGTAGTACTTTATCCTTTGATTCTATGCTATAGAGGGCTGCACAGAAGGAATCAGTTTAAGGACAGATTTCTGGGGAGCCTTCAAGAGTTCTTGTGCCTGGGTCCTCTCTAACTTAGGGGTAGGTAAGCACAACCTCTAAAATAATGCTGAACACCCAAAGCCATGAAACTTCTAAGAGTAAAGGTGTATTCACCATTAAAATGAATAAGAACGATGGTCTTATATGAGCTCCAGACTCTGATTTGTGAAAATATTATTCCTACCTTTGCTAACAGTTTTGAAGAATGATCAGATTGCATCCAGTTACAAAAGAGAGAACAACTCAGTCTGCATGCTACAGAAAAGTTATCTGCACTGTCCTCCATAGTGCTGCAGATACAGAAAGCCTTTTGCTTCCCTAAACACTGTACTTTTAAAAACACAAAGCTATCACATGCTCCCAAGGAAAAACAGTTGTTGAGAAATATACTCACAGTTTTTGATGAAATGCTGCTTTCTCTGGTGAAAAAAAAATCTTTTACGTGACAGACTTGGGATAGTAGTGGAGCTCAGAGCTGAAAGAGATTTTTATAATTTTTTTTTCCTGTACTTCTCTGGGTTTGCTTTTCTGGGGCTGAACTCCTAACTTAGTTCCCCTATTACAAAGCCTTTTGTAACCATAAATGGTAAGGTATGAAAGAGCAGTGTCCTTCTGGAAATTAATTGCTGGAAACCAGGAAGCCACAATACTAAGACTGAGCTTTCTCATACACTTGAGCCCCTTTACGACACATACCAGTGGATTCGTGTTAAACTATGGCCCTATTCCATTTGTACAACATTTTTAGTTTAGAAATTTGGGTGAGATTTAAGGAATTGAACTGTATTGATGACCAGTGCTATTGATTCTTAATTCTTAATAACCTGAGCCATTACCAGCTGTGTGGGAATGCTTTATTGCAACTGCTTTCAGTGAGTTTGGATGCAACAGGTGCTAAAATTCTGACTGTACATCAGAGCCCTATGGATAAGAACATCCATCATGCCATAGGTACATTGGTGTCCAGCATGTTCCTCTAGCCAAAAAGCCAGGCCTATTTCTGGGACATATAAACAGATAAATCCTAGCACATAGCTTCAGAAAAGAGCTAAAATAATGGTTTTATTCCTTTTTCTTTTTTTTTTTTTTTTTTTTTGAGAGAGGAAAACTCTATTATTGGGAGACTAAAGGAATTTAAATGGATTCATCCAATACAATCATTAGGAGAGAACTGTAAACAAGGGTATGATATTTGCCCCTCCCTCCCCGCCTTAGGTATCTCAGAATTAGCTGTTTCAGTTTCAGCTGTTCTTCTAAATTTGCTTTTAGTAAAAGATTTGAAGTTGACATGCTCAGAATGTTCATGCTGTCTGAAGATAACTGATTAATCTTCTTCAGTAGGACCCTTTTGTATTATTACAGATCCAGAAGAGAGCATCCTGGATTTAGGTAACTGTCTGGTAGACATTTACAGCTAAGTAAGAGGAAGTCTGCTACTATAATCTAGACTGGAAAGACTTATGATCACAGTAATTTTATGATATTTGAGAAGGGATGTAGAGAAATTTAAAAAATAACATTTGAAGTTTGGAAAAAAGAGCCTTATGAACAAAAGTTATTTTTGGATAAAACAGGATCTGGTTGAGTGGTTTTTATCATTTTTGATGCTTAGTAATCAAGACTAGGCATTTCAAAGAGGCAGGCTCTGCTGGCTCAAGGAATAGTCAGGCTTTTAATGAGGAATTCATTGTAAGTGATTTTTGGATTCTCTGATTCAGGATTCAAGGTAGAATACAAGGTAAGCTGTGCTAAATGAAATTAATGAATGTTCAAATTGAAGATTTGTCTTCTGTCTCCTCTCCCTGCCACTTGGCCTAAATCCCAATGGCTAATACGCAGACACCAATTTCTACCTGCACACTAAAGAGTTCTGCTGCAAAACTAACACAAAGCTTGTGGATTCCAGAGCCAAAATATAGATTAAATATTTTGAAGTTTCCACAGTGTACTGAAGAAGATGCTAGTAGAGTGCTTTGGCTCAGTTTGAGGTGTGCTGGTGGTTTATTTGAATAGACAGAAGCTATGCTCCAAGTCTGGTGCTACATATTTCCTTTTGCTTGTATTGTTTCCTCTCACATACACAGCTGATGCACAAGTCTAGGTGGCCGCTGACTCTTGGAGAGCTAACCCAATAATATAACGTGGGTGTGCTAAAGGGAGGTGCTATAATGATATCCACTTCCCACCTTGGGATATTTCAGTGTGCTACTGATCTGTACCAAGTGACATGTATGCATAGGAGCTTTATCAAAGGTAAGCCAGATGCTGTATTATACACTGCAATTCTGTACATCACAGTCTAAAATAGCCTTTGTCTTCTGAAAATCACATGGAATATTTTCCTTTTTGCAGCTTGGGTATTAGGAGGAGAAAGTGAACAATGTGATGGTTGAAATCACCATGCACTTTTGCCCTTGTGCTCCTTTCCTTGCCTGCGCCTCTTTGTAGCTTTGCTCCTGGCTCTCATGGGAACATTAATTTCGTATTTACTGGTAAGCTATGTAACTGGTGCTGCACAGTTCCTCTTTACACTGACTCAGAGAGGGAGTGTGGAGTCGCTGCTGGAAAGGCCAAATACCTGAGAGTGTTCTGTGAGTGTGGGTGGCAGCACAGATCAAAGCTGCTTAGGGCAACCTGGAGCTAGAGGCAGTAGCCCCTGTCAGTCTATGATCCTTTTGTGAATACTAGTTTTAGCCAAGGGAAGAAGAATTTCAGAGACCTTTGCTGGCTTTGCTTGAGGTCCTGTTTTAGCATTCTATCCCTGACTCTTAACTGGGGGAAGAAAAAGGGAAGACACAATGTCAGAACAGGCATTTCAAACTTCAAATACTCTATTTTGAATCTGCATAAATTTATTTACGATGTGTTGTTTCCCACTTATTTTATTTCAAGGTAATAAACCCTTTGGCTAAGGCCCAAATAGATTTCATTTGAGCGATAGTTTCCCATAATTCTTTTAAAAAAGATAAATGCTTCAGCTTGAAAAACCTTGCCGTATCTGTAAATTAGTGAAGTAGTTGCACTTAAAATTATCAGCCTCCAGAACTGCAAGTAGCTAGCTGACAAATTAAAGAGAATTAAGGTATATTTCTGGGGAATAATTTTCCCTGTAGAGTGATAATGGAAGAAAAATCATGTGAGAGAAGGTATGTGGCTCTGAAAGAGACATTGTGTAAACGTCAGCATACAAGGATTGTAGCTTTTGCTTTGTAAATAAAAGTATGAGGAGGCTGTAAACATTACAGCAATGGCAGGGAACAAGAGTTTCTAGTGTTTACTTGCTGTACTGCTCTGCAATGAGCACTTGCTGTTGTCCTTTGGGCACCATCTGTATTGCAGAATGCTTTGTTCCAGCCCCTTCTGCTCCTCGTGGCCGGCCGTTGCAGGAAGGTGTTCGTTCAGAGTGCTTAACCCTCCCAGGGAATCTGCCTGACTTTGATGGGATGCTGAAACTTCAAGGGAGTCTGGTTTGACCCCACATGCTACTGAACAGTTTGTTCTTGTGATATCACATGAATTAAATTTATTCAGTGTTTGCAGGTGACCTGTTCCACATTAGATTGCCCTGTGTAACAGGGGGTTCTTGCTGGAAATCTGAGTCAGATTATATAAATAATGTCTGTAGTCAAACAGAAGTTATGTGAACTTGCAAACTCTGAGCTCCTTTTTGACTCTAATGTAAAGAGCAGTTCAGGTGTTAGAAGCGGGGAAAGATAAAAAAAAATAAAGCACTATCTTTTAGTTGCTCAGAACTGCTTATTCAGTTCTTTTAAGCTGATCATCCATAAGGGTTGTTTTCACATTAGGGCATAAGAAAAACTCACTGGCTATGAGATAAAGCCAATTTAATAAGTACTGTCATTTTATTTCCAGGACTCTCTAATGCTTATAAAGAATCAGTAAGCCGTGAAATGAGCACAGTTGTTTGGATCTTTAGAGAGCCCTGCAAAGTTATTAGCTCCCCCTTCCTAATTGAAACATAATCATAGTGTAGTACATTGTCATATTTAATGGGCTTCATAAAAAGAAGCTGTGGCTCTTGAACAAGGAACAGTCACATACTGAAAATTATATGAGTCAGGAGCACAAGATACTAGATGTTGGCAGGCCTACATCAAGCACAGGCAAACTTTAAGACTGGCTGCTTCCTTTTAAGTAGCTACATTAACAAAAAGTTTGCTGGATTTGCTGTTAACTCACCAATTTCATGAGGGTTGAGAGTGTCCTCGGAACATTTTTACACAGATACTTTACCATGAATTTTGAATGGTTTGTTTAGCTTCCAACTTCACAGTGTGGTGGCTGCGCAGTTCTGATGACTCCCTGAGTGGAAGGTAGCTGTTCTGTGATGAGCCTCCCCTATGCATGTCATACCTGCAGTAAAGCATAATGCTATTATTCCCCTTCAAAGTTACTGAGAACTCTCTAACTACTGTGTCTTGAAACTGAAGTTAGAGAGGGTTATTAACTGTTTGCTGCATCGAACCGTCTGTGGGCACACACTGCTTTCAGAGAAGAGGGGCACGGTTTTCAGTCAGCAAGTAAGTGTGTTTGCTCTTTCTCAGTCTGGATCTTGTATGTGTAATCAGTTCTTAATAATGTTATTCCAGCTAGAGGAGCCCTCAATATTAAAAAAAACCCAACCAAACAAAAAGCCACCACAAAAAAACCCAACCCACAAAACCCATAAAACCAAACAAACTCACAACACAAAGTGAACTTAGAATTGTAGATTTAGAATTATTATGCAACATTATTGTTTATCCTTGCTTTATTAGATGAGCACAAGGCGATAACTGCCTTTGCCTAGCAAGGGAGAGGTGATCAGTTGACAGGTTTTGGAGAGTTTCTGCCCTTTGCTCTGCCCAGTTTGTAGTCAGAAGTACATGGGAGACATGGGAGTTGCTCCAAGACCATGTCCTCTTCCACCTTACTTCTTTTATCTGCCACTGTGACTTGTGCTATCTCACTGTTGTATGCTGAGCTGTATCGACAGTAGCAGGCAAACCTGAATAACAAATTTTCAGCACAGTCAGAAATGGAGGTTGTCTTATTTTGGGGGTATGTCTCAGTCGTGTAATACATATCGTGTTACACTTGATGCTTATGAGAAATTTCCTGAACTTGTGATTTTTCTACAGGGACTCTGATACAATTAAGTATGAAACAGAGCACAAAGGTACCCCGTGCTCACGCTGGGAGACATATGCATTGCCAGATAACGAGGGCACTTGTTTACCCAGGATAGGATGGAGGGATGACTCTGGCAGTGATGTTGTTAATGGTCTCAGCTGTCATCTGGGAAGTTATTTCTGCAGTGAAATAGGTAAATTTGACTGTCTGAACTCTGTTCAGTGTTTGTACTGTGTCTGAAAGAAGAGCTTTCGCCTCTTCATCTATAGAATGGAAACAGTATTTTCTTTCTTACTATCTTCAGGCAAAATACATTCATGAAATGTAATTTTGTAATGGAAAGCACTTGATACATTAGCTGAGTATAACTTTGTATGTAGTCTGGTCAATAAAAGGAAATTTTTTTCCCCTTGATTGGATAGTTTGCCAAGCTGACAAAATGCAGGTGGAGTAGAGGAGAAATCTAAAGAAGCTTTCACAAAATAGGATATTTAGACATGACAGTCTGTGACGTTAAGCCTTAGGGGAATTTTATTTTTGAACAAGTAAGTAGAATTGCATAGTACTCTATAGCAGAATAGATCAGAGACCTGTTGTTGTGAATTTTTAATTTTTTGAAATTAGCAAGAGCTCCTGTATTTCTGTCGAATAAACCCCAGGTCGCAATGTGGGTATGTGCAGGTTTTATACATGTCAACTCAACTGCATATGCAACTTGCAGGTGAGTATCTCAAATTAAGCAATTCCAGCATGTTCTGTATGATGTAATTTACTGCCTCAGTTCTGTTCAGTCTGGTTATGGCAAGATATAGAAATGATAAAACTTTTTTCTTTACTGCCTTCAGGAAAAATCTAGATGGTTTTGGGAGTCTCAGTATTGATAACTTGACTACGAGGCATACACCATATATATTATTTTGTTGTTGCTTATCAAATAATGATAAGAATAATATAGCACAATAATATAATATATCATAATAATGATAATGGAATGTTGGGGCAGTTGGTATGGTTCATGTGAACTGGCTGTTGAAATTCCACAGCTGCTTGCTTTGATCCCCGATGCCATTGATCCCTTTGCTGGAAACTCTGCTACCTGATGTGCAGCTGTTGTTACCATGAGCAAGGTGCTTCCTACCTCTTTGTCCACGCTCATGCCATGGGCACCTTTTACTGCTTCCACACCTTTACTGTTCTCCTGTATTAGGAAAGGGAGATTGAGAGGGTGTGGCAGGTGAGAGTGGGAGCTTCATGTCATCGAAACTGCGGGAAAAACAAAAACTCTCCAGCAACATTTTTTAGTGTTACAGAATTAAGGCATTACTTTATTCTGGCCAGGATGTCGTTCTGGCCAGGATGGGCAACAGAAATAATTTCATCCACACATTGCCTGGGTTGTGCAGAGAAAACCCTTCCATCACAGATGGATTTTTCACTTCACTAGATTTTTCACATACTTATACAGACAAAACCAGATCAATTAATTGGTTCAATGTTCTTCGGTCCCAAGTTACACAGTTCTCAGTATTTGGTTTCCTATTGGTTATTGATCCCTTCATCTTCGTTGTTAATCAGATCCTCATTCTTCATTCTCTTACAATCTTTTCCCAGACAAGGTGTCTCTGACACACCAGGAAGGACTTTCGGGCATTGAAGTTCCTTAATGATCGCTTATCTCTTGTGCATCCCCTGGCAGCTCCCAGTCCATTGACATGTTAAGCTCATCAGACCTTGCCCAGGGAACAGAGTTTTTTGAAAAGAAGCTTCCATTCCGTTCCCCCTGGGTGAAGACGAACAAAACCCCTGACTAAAGTTGGTGAAAAAATTTTGGTTCTATCATTTCCAACATTCAGACAAAGTTTATTAGAGAAACCCCGCTGTTGAGCCATGAGGTGCAGAAAGGACTTTCTTGCTTTCAAAACACCTTTTTAGAGAGGAGTCTAGGTGCGGCTGAATTCAATCTTAGCCTCAGACTGTCAATGGTTTAAATAACTTTGTTTTGCAGTATTAAAGATAGCAAATCAGATATATTTATATCAAATGAATTATTTATTATGACAAATGATTAGACAAAAGATCTTCATCAGAATTATTTACTACATAGTTTAAAATCTAAAACTACTTGCTGTATATAGTGTACTGCACTATATTAAAACAATTATGTGTGGTTTATGCATGGAAAGGCGAAGAAATAAGACGTCCTTTCATTTCCCTGGGTTTGGGTTGCAGAAAATGGAGTGTTAAGTTTCCCCCACGCTGCCAGGGATAGCCTATATCACTGCTCTCCACAGGCAGGTCTAGTTTGATGCCACTTGCTGTGGTAGCAAAGAAAGAACAGACTGGACACCAGCCACCAAGAAACATTAATGCCCATTTGCTGTTTTTGCAGACCTAGTATTTTGTGGGACCTTTTTGGTTTACTAACCCACACCAGCAGTCTGAAGCATTCTTTTCAGCTACTTCACTGCTTGTTTCTCATACGGTAGAGTTCAACAGTTCGGGAATTAGCATTTGTGTCTGTAACAGTGGTCCATTGATCCAAATCCTCTCAACACATAATGCTGAGTCCACCCTTTCAATGCTTTTGACTTCTCAGATTGTCAGAGAGAAGAGTCTTTTGATTCCCTCACAGATCTGCTGCTGCAGTTCCTAGATGTGTTTTGACTCTTAATAAAGAGTTGTCAAGGATTAAAAGTGGCTCTGAGCATTTTTTCCCTATCAGTTTTCAGCTGAGAAGTTCAAGTCTGGTAGGATACATACCATACCTCTTCCATGCTCTACATTGTGTTCAAAATGTAATATGGGAAATGTAGATTAATTTGTCATTTAGCTGTCAGCTATGTATGGTGCTCTAGGGCCAGTGGACATTCAGCTTCTAATTGCAGCTTGTTTTGTTGTTCAGCTCAATTGTTTCTGCTGTTTTCAATAAAGCAAGTCTGCTGAAAACAAATTGTATCCTCATTAGGACTAATTGATAGTTGTCTTCTTTTAAAATAACTTCATGTGAGGCTTTGTGTAGAGCAATAAACTGAAATTTTATTCAGCTGCAGACTTCGTGTCAAACTTGTTGCAAAGAGAGACAGATGCCATATAGAAATAGTTCTGCAAACCCTAGCACTTTCTTTGTGTTTTATGCTTTTCCAAATGTTACTTTTGTTCTTTATTCAGACTAGCAAAACTTGTGAAGTCTGTCAGGTTGGATCCTGCTGCCCTGGAAATCAGGGGAAGTAGGAGCTGAAAACAATTATGTCTTAGTACTGGTTCTTATAACCTATTTCCCGAGGAAATTCTGTTCCAGGATTCCTTTGGCGATAAGACTTATGATAACATTTATCTATCTGTACAGCTTGCTGAAATGTTATCTTGTTGAAAGCCATGAAAATAGCTTTAGTTGAGAGCAGAGACAGTGGGGGATCAGTTAGCTTTGCTCTGTTATTTCAGGTCACACAAGACTTTCAGCTTTTCATCACCAGTGCTGTCTTTAAAGTTTAGTTAAAGCCTGTAAGACAAAAATAGATTGTGATTCAAATATGGTACTGGCAGTTCCCATCTTCTAACAGTCAGGGCACAGTAGTTGGAGGAGGCCTGTATGAGTGAGACTGGAAGGGACACAGCTGTCAAGTGATGCTGCGTGTTTGCAGTTCAGGCAGTCTGGCAGTGGCAAGTCTTCCTGAGGAACACTGTAGTTCCCACAGCTTCCCCAGCTGCAGGTCATTTGTTGCACTTTGTCTCATCTCCACGTCATTCCCTGGGGCAGCAGCAAGGATGCAGATCCCACAGTCAATTCTATTGGCTGCTGTTTTGAGAGCAGTGGGAGATGCTACCCTTTGCACAAAGCAGTTCTCTCCTGTTTGTAAAACAATAGTACTGGTTTTGCCTTCATTCAGAATTTTTTCTCTTGATCCAAAGTTTTATCTAATTTCAGATCAAATTAGACCTACCCACTCTATCAGGAAGTGTACTCAGTGCATAGGACTAAGAGGGCTTTTTTTTTGTTTGTTTGCATCTGGACTAATATATTTGTTTATCCATTCTTGTTAAGTATCCGCTGTGGACCCAGCACTCAAAGTCGCAGGGCAGGATGTAGAACTTCCAGGGGAATTTGATCGTGTCCTGGTGGTTGTTTTTCATCTGATCTTCTTAGATCATATATCTGAATAAAACAGAAATAACAGCAATGAGAAATTTTGTTTGCTGTGTCCTTTTTCCTGGCACCAAATAACACATTCATCTGCACACAGGTCCTTGGAAAGCCTTAACGGTGCAGGAGTAAGATACTGCCAGCTGCTTTGTTCTTCCTGATGTTGCTTTCAGCGGGTGATGTAAAAGGACTCTTTCTGAGCATGAAGACAGCTTGGCAATGGGGGCAGACGAGATGCCCAGATGAGCAGTCCTGCTCTTCAGAAACTGGAAAGTAGCTGTGTTCAGTTTTCTCTTTGTGCTTCCCAGAGACTAAGGGAATTGGGATTAAGTGTGGATTTCAGAGTGCTGTCTGACATGGGGTGTCCATGTTTCATCTGCATCTAGCAAGGACTGCCTCCTAAGGGAAACTTAAGCAAGGCAGGCATGGTTTATTTGCAGTGCTGATATAATCTGTACATAGATCAGTCAAGGGTATAATTCATGTCTTAAAAATGCATGCAGAATTTTGTGTGCCCTTGGAAAGAGGAGGAAATCCTGAAGACAATTCTGCATGGAATCCTTGCCATGGACAGGCACAATGCCCTGTGGCTTTGTCCATGTGGGCAGCCACACAGTCATCACTTAGAATCTGTACCTTTACAGAGAGGAAAACAAGAACAGGTTTTGGTCTTGTGGCTTCTTCTTCTTTTAATTCCTGAAGCAAGCGGGTATTCGATTCTGAAGTTGATAGTTTGCAGCTCAAGAGAAAGCATGGTTTGTAAAACTAATGACTCAAGGGAAAAGTACAAGGGAACTGTCAGTTTAAGGAGTGGGTAGAATGAAGAAAAAAGGCAAAGTCAAGCTTCTCCCTCTTATTCTGGTATCTTTTCTTACTGAAGTGTCTGTTCCAAACACTGCTGACGGGTGCTTAAGCCAAATTTCCGACCTCCCTGTGTCTTATTTACTGTTTCTCAGAAACACATGAATCACCCTGAATGAGAGAAAAGGATATTGCACCGAGCTTGTGGGTTACCAAAACTACTGAGCTGGTATGGAGAAACAGGATTTAGGCAAACAAAATTATTTCTGTGATTGTTCCTCACTGTGCTAATTCCAGGATGTGCTTCTGGTTTTGGTCCCAACTCCACAGTGACTTTGGAGATGCCATGATTAGGGCTATGAAAAGGCTTTTTCAGTTTCACAGCTGTACCTAGGATTGTCAAATGGGGAATAATCTTTAGATTGGAGTAAACATGTAATTTTTGTATTTTAGCTGCCAAATATAATGCTGGAAAGAAATCTCTTCTTTTAAAAGGAAATATCCCTTTGTTTCAGCATAAAGGTTCTTAACTGTAGACTTGTATAGAACAAATGATAGAAATAAAGTGAACCTTTTGGAAAGGGTGATTGCCAAATATTTCAGGGATTTGACAGCATACATTTAGGGGGTGGAAAGATCCAAGTGCAATGAGAGATACTTCTGAGTGTCCTCTCATACCTTTTAGAAAAGCCAAGAGCCAAAGTTTGTTAAACAGGCAGGTGGGAGACTGTGTTCTCTGCATGTCCTTAGTTACTGAATGTGCTTTTGTATGAAGAAATCAGTCTTTGTCAAAACAGGGACTGGGACTCAGGAATTTCTTTTCCCAGGCTGGTGCTGTGAATGCAGGTATTGGTGCAAAATAGAGCTGAGGCAGGGTGAGGTACCTCCAACATCTTGACATGTCTCTTCAGGTTGTTACTAATGCTCAGTGGGCTGTTCCAGCTAGAACTTTGTTCTGAATTCGACTTAAATGTGATGTTAGAAAACTGAAGTTATATTTTGTGGAGAAGCCAGTAGTTCCAGGAGAAAAATTTCTTGGATGTGACATTGCCGACTGTGGGAAAATGACTGGGGACTCTGTGGACATGTAACTGGGAATACAATTAGAGAAAACTGAGGAGTTACATTAGCATCTTAGCAGGAGTTATAACAGTACAGAAATTACAGGGTAAATCACATTTGCTGCTCCCTGGATGGAACGCAGTTGGCATGACTTGAAACCTAATCCAGGATGATTCCCCGTCCACACACTACTGCTGAGGGGGATGGAATGTGGGGTGGGGCGGAGCAGAGACACCGTGGCCAGGCTCCGGGAGAACCCTTGCAGGGAAGGGAACTCGATGGTACTTTGCAGCTGATAAACCTAATACCAGGGAAGATAAGGGAAGATATCCTACTGCTGAGCCAGCTACTGTGGTGAAATCCCTCTCCTTAGATGAACTTGCTTCATTAAAGCCTAATAATAATATTAATGCACCCCTCCATCCCAAAGTTCCCTGCCCCCGAGGTACAGTCACCCCTCACTGGGCATGTGCTCTGTGTTCTTTCTGACTGTATGTGTAAAAGCAAGAGAGTTTTCCACCCATCAGTAACAAAGGTGTGTCTGTCTCGCTCGAGTCACTCAAGCTCCATCTAAACACAAAGAAATAATATAAAAATCAGATGAGAATGGGGGAAAAGTTAGAGAAGACTCCATCATAACTGCTGGGATCAGTCAAGGGGCTGAACCCGTCTTCTCCCGCACTGGGATGCCTGTTGGGTAAGAATCATACTTTATGCTTGCTGAACATTTTATTTGGAATTAGAGCTTGCCTGTATATTCCTTCAAGCATATTTTTGCAGTCAGACACTATCACTGACAATTTTCAAACCTTAACCTGTCACAATTTTATATTAATAATGAGCATTATTCTGTAAACTGTCAGTGTGAATTCTTCCCAGGCGCTGGCAGTCACTGGCAGTGGGGAACACACTCCAAAAAAGAGGAAAACCTGCTGAGGGCTCTACCTTCTGCTGTTGGTGTTTCCCTGACTATGTCAGTCGAACACTCCCCGATCCAGCATGACAGCTCAGTGAAGGGTTCCCCTAAGGGAACAAGGGTCGGGCACAAGGGTCTCAACTTTCCTGGGGCACTGACAGACAAACACCGTGGGCTGAGTAAAACTCCCCACATTAAGGGTCAAAGAAGCCTCCCATTTTAACGTGATGCTGACCAAGTTATTACTGCTACAATTACACAGAATGAGACAAGAAGTGTCACTTCAACTCTAGTATCTCTGTTGGGAAACAAATTTCCTGACATCTGCAACTGCGACATGAATGCAAGAGCTCTCAAACTAGCAAATCTGGAATCTGTACATTCCTAAAGTGACATCTATTTTCAGGATACAGTAAGCAAAAGTACTAGGCAGCTCCCTGTTAGCATATTCTGTCCGGTAAATATTTGAAGAGTATTTTACCCAGCAGGCAGAAGCTGAACAGAGCAATTGTTTGCTCTGCTGTTTTATTTCTTCACAGTCTGTGTAGAAATTTGCTTCAGTTTGACCTTTTTTTCCCCCTTTGTTTTAAACACACTTTCAGAAAAACATGAATGAGTGATGTAAATAGAAAACTCATGAAACAGCTGGTTTCTACATTGGGGCCCTTTTTGTAGTGTGGTATTTAAATGCTGCCAAACTTGGGCAGGAAGGCAAGCCGTTGAAGAAGCAGCAGCACTGGCAGAAGTGACGTATGCAGTGTGCACAGCCTGCACAATAAGGCTGCCCAAGGGGGTTTGCTCAGCTGTAAAACAGAGCCACAGCTTTTGGGTGCCATCTACGTATTTCACCAAGAAGAGTGTCAACCTTACTGCTCCTTAGGGTCTGGGTGACTGTTGCCTCTCTCAGCCTGTGTCCTGGGTGTCTGCACCTGGGAGCCCCGTGACAGCTCAAGGCATTTGGCCTCCTTCCCACAGCTGGATGCTGCAAGCACTACTGTGCTGCTGCTGAAACACCAGTGTTAAACCAATAGGCTTATGTCTTCTGTTGTGACAGCAGATGCTTTAACCACTGATTTAACTAGTCACGTTATGTACTCATTCACCTTGTGCTTTACAATATCTTCATATTTATGGAAAGCAGACAAGAAGCTAAAATAATTTTAAAACTTTACTTGTGATGTCTCTGTACAGCTGGAATATAAACCTGGTAAGCTTGGTGCAGTTGAATTCCCCCGTAGGCTCCATCACAGTGTGAAACTCAGTTCCTTGAGTGACAGACTTCTCTTGGTTTTGTCATTTTTGCCTCTCATGTTTGGGCTGGATGGTATCTAACTTGAAAGTTAGGTTTTTATTGTGTCTGGAGTGTTCCTATCCTTGTGCTTTGTGGATTTTCTGATTCATGATGGGGCCAAGCCTTGCCCTGTGTGGGAGCATTAATGTGGCACCTCACCTCTACCTACTTGTCTGTTTTCTTGATTTTGTACGGAGATTTTGTTTGGGGATCATTTCTCCTCTGTCAAATTCAGTTGAAACTGGCCAAGTTAGGCAAGAGATCTGGGATGTGTTTCTGCAATTGCATAAAGCTTTTTCCTTAAGAAGTAATGCCAAAACACTCTGAAGCTGTGCTTTTCTTTCCAAGCTGCTCTAAGTAGCATTTACTACAGGCTTAAGTTAAATTATCACTTTCAAGCATTAGCAGCCACATTGCTTACATAGTGATGGCTTTCCCAGCTGCAGGGAGAACAGAAACGTAATGATCCAAAGAGGATGGCTGTGCAGGAACGGTGGCTCAGCTCCCTGAGCCGCCATCATCGGGGGGAGAGCCCTTGGAACTGGAGCTGGGCTTGCTTGACTGGCTTGGCCTTGCCCTAGTGCTCTTGTTGAAGTAGTTTGATTAACCAGTGCCGAAAGAGTGAAGGTCCCAGCAAGCCTTAAAAAGACCACGTTTCCTGGAGCAGTCTTGCCTGAACTTTTGAATACAGTGCCTGCTTTGGAAGTTGGCAGAGACCACTTTTACTCTTGGTTTGGCTGTGGAAATTCTCCCAGTTTATCCTAAGCTCGTGCCTTGATTTCCTGTAAGGATCAGCTCACCTCACCATCTTGAGAGGAACAGTTTTTAACAGCAAGTGGTATCTATAGGTTCTAATAGCAAGTAGACCAGAGATCTAGACCATAGGGATTTGGGGATTTTAAGCCTTTTGTCACTGTTTCTTAGGAATTGCACCCTGTTCTAGCAAGGACAGAATTTTCAGGAATTTGAGATAAATGGGGTTTCACCTAATCCAAAGTATTCACCCTATTTCTTATGGAGAGTGCTTGCAAGATACTCGCTGGTTGCTGTTCGCCCACTGTATTTGCATCACAGGAGCTTTTAGGCCTGAAGCTGCTGTTCTAACAGCCTCTCTGGAGAGGACAAGAGCTCTCTGGAGACAGGAACATAGCAAAGTGTTGGAGCGATACTAACAATAGTGTGGAAGTACTTTCCATGTTCTTAAAATAGCTACACCTCAAGAGTTTACATTTCTGAGTAGGTAGTGATTTTTTCTTTGGTTGGATTTTTTTTCTTCTTGCAAATTATTGTGGAGTTGTGTCTTTTAACACATCTGCTAAAGAAAATCACTGTACTTCTGAAGAGATGATATCTTAATGACTGCGAGCTGTTGCCAAGTGCAATCTATAAGAAAAGTGTTCTGTTATAATGAATGGATTTTATATTTAATAGAGCCTTGAGGAAATTCTCCTCAGTTTGTATAATTCTAAAACTTATGTATTGGTGCAGAAAAAAAGTGGTAATTATTACTCTGCTAAAATAGTGTATCTTTTCAGCCACACAAGGTGATTTCAATATTTGTGTGGCGATGGCATTTGGTTCTGGCTGGAAACCCTTCTTCCAGCAAAGGGAAGTAGCTGAGACTCTGGCTGTGCTTTTGGAAGTAAGAGGGGCTTTATTTTGTAAGCTACCATTATTTTTTATTTACTTATTTTAACTAATCGGCATGGCAATCTATGGAGAGGACTAGAACTAGTAAATAAAATAAACAAAAAATTCACACTTTCTACATTCTGTTTGGCTTGACTCTGATGTTACTTGAACTTGATGTCCATATACCTACTCTGGGCTTGGGCAAAATCACAACTGTAGTGAGTCAAGATTATAGTTGAGAAGGCACTTCCCATATCCCAGCTTCTCACTGCTTGATCTGCGCACAGCTAAAACAACTTTCCTAAAGGTTGTTTTATCAACAGCTGACTTCACAAGAAGCCGTACTTTCTCCTTGGACTAAGACTGGATAGGAAAAAAATCATGTTTTCAGAGGCTGAAAGAGTTTAATGCTTCATGCTCAGAGAGTCAGTGAAGCTCCTGGTCAGTAACGCCAGAGTTAGTATCAGCACACTGTGACCTCTTGGTTGCTAAACAGTATAATTCCCTTTTCACATACCTCAGGAAGGCCTTGGCGGGTGCATGCAACACTGTGCTCGTTTAGGGTGATGGTAGACTGTCAGTCTAAGACCAGGCAGGTTTTGCTGGCCTCGGCCATTGGACAGACGGCAGCAGGAATTATCCAGCACCATCATGCAATTAGTTGTGTGGAACAGTGATGGCACAGGCCTTGCTTTTCATGCTTCAGAGCAATGTGTGACTTGAGAATTGTAGGTGAGCCATTCCCAATTCTTAGGCTGGTCTGGCTGAGTCAGGGAAGGTTCACCCTGAGGATGAATGCTGGCAATCTCCTATGTGGGTGAGCCTGATTCCTCACTGGGGGCTGTCTCAGAGATGTCAGAGGCAGGTTGAGTTGTGCCATCTTTTTTCTCACATCAGTGGTCTCTTGGAGTACATGGGTTCTCAAAAGCTTTAACATCCTGAGGGATGCAAAAACTCATTCTTCAGTGACTGATACGTAGACATGGGAGTGTGGAAAGCATGTTTATCAGTAGAAATGTTCATCTGCTATGGCCTAATAATGCAGCAACTAATTGCTCTGATTTGGCTACCCAGTGACTGACCTGGACTACCCTTGCTCAGAGGATGGGCAGTGCAAAGTCAGCTGTGCATGTGGCTTAATTGATACATCCCCTCTTTTTTTAAAGTAACATCTCCTTTGTCAATGTTCGCAGCATAGAAACTGCTCTTCTATCCCAGAGGATTACGGTTACCCCCATATCTCTGCATATCTCTGCTCTTTCAGTTGTATGTCGATCAGAGTGCATCGATCCAAATGATAGTTTGCAGCAGCGGTGTTGAAGAGCTGCTTCTTCATCTGCTCTGGGAGTAGAGCACAGCAGTAGAAAGGCTTGTACCTTTCTGCTGCATGTAGGGATCATGGGAGGTATGTGTGACCCAGAGCAGCACTTGGGCCTAGAGCAGCCCCATGCCATTTGTACTGGCATGAAGATCCAAATTTTGTGTATGTCCCTACATATTGGGGACCTTCTCCTGATCAACCTCGTCAACCCAAGTATTCAGTGAGGAATATATGGTGGTGTCAGCAAGAAACACATTTTCCTTACTATGCTCAAGGCTCTTAAACAGGTCATTTAGACACTTCTGCTTGTAGTTGCAGTAGCTTCTGGAATGGTGCTGTACTTAATGCCTTTTTAAATGTTTTATAAGAAGGCAGCATTAGGGCACAGCGAGGCACCTAGATTGTTGCAGGGAATAGAGGCATAAAAATAAGAAAGTGCTATCATTATGATGACAGCAGCAGCAGCAGCAGTTGCTGCCAGCCATTATTAGCTGGCAAACTTAATTTTGGAAACAAATTGTCCCATACTCTGGGCTAGGGCAGTAGGTTGTGTTTTCATTATGTATGCACTATATACAGTATAGTAAAACCTGATGGTAGACAACTTGTTTTGTGGCCACGTGGAATGTTACTGCATAATTTTAAGGGAGAAGCTGAAGTTTTGTCAGCTTTATTTGAACTTGTTCAATTAAGACTGAATGTGTCTTCCCTTACACATAGGCTGTTACATTTATCACTGCCTACAGAGGAGAGGGGATGTGCTTGTCCTCTCCTGGAAGGACTGGAGCTCTCTTTTTGTCCTGTCCTCCTGCGAAGCAGAAATGCCTTAGGCTTGGCCATGCCAGCAAGGAAGCTCCCTGCTTGCCTGATGGTGATGGTGGCAGGATGCTGTTGGTTTCTGGGTGCCGGCACACATGTCCAGCCTGCCATTCACCACGCCTGCCAAGTCCTCCTCAGCAGGGCTGTTCTCTGTGTATCCATGACCCAGCCTGGATTGATACCTGGGATTGTCCTGAACAGGTGAAAATAAATGAAGAGGAAAGCTAGTTAAAAAAAAGTAAATCTTTCTACCCTGCTATGCAAGGTCTTTTTGAAACTCTCTTTTTATGTAGAAATGTAGTGGTGGAAATCTGAGACTTCACTATCTCTGTCCTGGCTTTACTTTAGTGCCCTTACTCTTGCATCATCTGTTGAAGCTTGAACCCAAATGTCTTTTTATTTGAAAATCTGTTAGGAAGATGCTCTCAATCACAGATAGTTTACAAGTTAATCACCATGGTCCTTTTTCATTCTGATGCCTGCCAGGAGTGTGATGAGTTCATACTATGAATAGGTGAAAGAACAAGGAGTGTTGGTGATAGGATTTCTTCTTAGCTAGAAGGTGCTTCCTTAAGTTCCCTGCTGCTATACAGAGCTGCGTGAGTTGGCAAAGGCAGGCACCCAGGACAACCACAAACTTGGACCTAGAATGCAAAGAGTAAATTTATTTCCATTACCTTGCTAACTGGGGTGTCCCCGAAGCAACGTGTGGGCAGAGGCACACAGGTGTAGACGCAGGCACTGTTAAACACAAAACCTGTAGTGGTATAAACCTGGGCTGGCTTCATTGAATCCAGACCACTGATCCACTGATCGTATTGGAAGCTTGGAAGGCAAAGTTATTAAAACACTGAATGTTTGCAACAGCACTGATTTTTGTATCTTGTTTGTTTGTTTGTTTGTTTGCTTTCCTTTTTTTTTCTTTTTTCCTCCCTCTCTTGAGGGATGCAAACTGAAGACCTTTTACAGTCCTCAATCAAACTATAGACTTCTGTTGCTGGTTTTGCCTCCTATTTTAATTAACCTGCTCTCCTCAAAGAGCTGACAGATGGCATTGCAAAATCTCTCTCGATGATTTTTCATCAGTCTCGGGAAGATGGAGAGATCCCAGCTGACTGGAAGCTGGTGAACATCATCCCAATTTTCAAGAAGGGAAACAAGAAGGACCTTGGAAATAGCAGGCCTGTCAGTCTCACTTCAGTGCCCGGTAAAGCTATGGAGAAGATTATTCTGAGAGGTGTTGAAAAACACCTGAAAGACAGTGTGGTCATTGGTCATGGCCAGCACAGCTTCATGAGGGGAAAGTCCTACTTGTCAAACCTGATTTCCTTTTATGACAAGGTAGCCCACCTGGTTGATCAAGGGAAGCCAGTTGATGTAATATTTTTGGATTTCAGTAAAGCTTTCGATACTCTCTCACAGTTTCCTTCTGGACAAAGTGTCCAGCATTCAGCTGGATAAACGCATCATGGGATGGGTGAGCAGTTGGCTCACAGGTAAGGCACAAAGGGTAACAGTGACTGGGGTGACATCAGACCTGTCACTAATGGGGTTCTGCAGGACTCCATCCTCGGCCCTATGCTCTTCAAAGTCTTCATAAATGGCTTGGATGCAGGACTGGAAGGGATACTGAGCAAGCTCACAGATGACACAAAACTGGGAGAAGCTGTTGACTCTCTCCAAGACAGGGAGGTCCTGCAGAGACACCTTGACAAATCAGAGGGCTGAGCCATCACCAACCATGTAAAGTTCAGCAAGGGAGAATGCCAGATTCTGCACCTGGGATGGGGCAACCCTGGATCTACAGACTGACTGGAGAATGAGATGATGGAAAGCAGTGCCATGGAAAGGGTCCTGGAGGCTCTGGTCGATGGGCAGCTGAACGTGAGTCAGCAGTGCCGTGGAGCCAGGAGGGACGTCCCTGTCCTTCAGGGCACCAGGGCCAGCATCGCCAGCCGGGCTGAGGAGGGAACTGTCCCCCTCTGCTCTGCACTGGGTCAGCCTCACCTCAAGTACGGTGTGCAGGTTTGGTCACCACAATATAAAAAAATTATTAAGCTATTAGTGTCCAAATGAGGGCAACAAGGATGGGGATGCACTTTGAGGAGAAGCCATACGAGGAGCAGCTGAGGGCCCTTGGTCTGTTCATCTGGAGAAGAGGAGACTGAGGGGAGACTCACCACAATTACAAATTCCTTGTGAGGGGAAGTGGAGGGGCAGGCACTGATCTCTCCTCTGTGGTGACCAGTGACAGGACCCAAGGGAATGGCCCGAAGTTGTGTCAGGGGAGGTTTAGGTTGGATATTAGGAAAGGGCCTTTCACCCATAAAGTGATTGGGCACTGGAACAGGCTCTCCAGGGCAGTGGTCACAGCACCAAACCTGACAGACTTCAAGAAGCTCTCAGGCACAGGATGTGGCTCCTGGGGATGGTTCTGTGCAGAGCCAGGAGTTGGACTTGACGATCTTTGTGGGTCTCTTCCAACTCAGCATATTCTGTGATTCTGTGAATGGAACGACTGAGTACACAAGCAAAAGGCAAGGTCTGCATTGGCGGCGATGTCACAGCATTTGCCAGTTCTGTTAGCCTCAAAGCTGAGGAGTCCAGAGCAAAGGAATCTGCCAGGATGAGGCCTGGGGGAAGTTTGTTTTGCGGTGAGCAGCACAGGTGGCATTGCTGCTGATTTAGGGGATCTCTAAACAGAGACACAGGGTCTAGTTCAGAAAGGAGACGTTTATTCTGTGCAGGGTGCAAGGTAAAAGCTTTCCACAAATCAAGCACACCAATTCTGAAAACTTTACACTACACATAGATTTTAGCAAGCAAATCACTGTTCATTGGCTACAAGTTACCTAGTTTACCTAGTTCTCTTATTAATTAGTATTCTACTTCTTTTGGTTAATAATTCTCACGCTTCTTACCTAATTAGTCCACATGTTCAATCTTTCCCTATTATTGAGTCAGTGGGTTTCTTGAGCCAGTGGTTGCAATCTTCCACTGCTGGACTCAAGAGGCTGTGAACTGGTACCAATCCATTGCATCACAAAGGGCACAGGAACACCAGTGGGAAGAGACAGCCGGGTGACAAGAGACGCAGCAAAGACAATGTCACAACAGGAAGACCCCAGACTGTGCAATAAAATTTCATGTGGTCCTTTGTTCAGGGTCAAGCTATGAGGTCTGTTTCATGGATAAGGCAAGACCCTATTTGACAACTCCATTCTCACTCTCTGTAGCTCTCTGTGTGAATTGTTAACTATTTCTGACTCTTGAGATGTCAGCATCAGCATAGCTGCCTTTTTGCTGCCGATAGCAGGCCCTGCCAGTAGTTGATCAAATCCTGCCAGCTCGTGTCACGCAGAACAACATTAGAGCAGGGGCTGCTGCGGCTCCACACTCCTGCAGCCGAGCGCTGATGTTCATATTGCAAACCAAGAGCACACTCCAGTGGAGCTGGGCTGTACTGTCCAAGCTGTGGCTGCCCTGGTGCACTGCCATCTGCCGAAAGTCTTGCTTGGTTTTGGTGCCTTTTTGGGTGTTTTTTACTATGTCTCTCAAGCAGTACGTAACTCTTCCAAAAAAAATTTAGTTCCTTCTGTTCATTGGCACTTTTTTTTGGTCTAAATTGGTAGAGTTGCACATACTCCTGTTCCTTTTGTTGTTTACGGTATAAATAGAAAAGAAGAGATAGGGCCATGAGAGAGGATATTTCCTCCAAATGGAGGCCATTACTCTATTTTTTTTCTACCGTTGAGCACAATCAGAGTTCCTGTATTTCCATTTGGTCTTGCACATCTAGTTTCTTACGTTTTATTTTTGTATGTTGATAAAATAACAGGCATGAGACTGCTATGCTATTCCCATCTTCAACCTAATAGGAGATTTGGGGCCTCTTAATCTCTTCCAGAGCAGAAATACTAGAAAAGGGTTACAGGCCTTTGTATAAACATGAGGTCTCCTGTGTGATACTGCTATTTGGATAAGTGACTTAAGCTAATGAAGAGTCTGGTCTTGATATCCACTAATCCAAAGGGTTAAATAAGTTTTGTAAGCTACTAAAGAAAAAAAAAAAAAAGATGCACCATGATGCAGGAAAATCAGCAGGAAATACACATTTCCAGCATTGAAATAAATGGAGTTTAGTCCAGTTAGTTTAGTCCTTAGTAATCTGCAAAAATTATAGCAAGGGTTGTAAGTGGAACACACAGAATAATAAAATGTGAGTATAAAAGAGTAAAAAAGATACTCTTCTGGTTTAGGTGAAATCTGAATGTGCTAAGGACTTGTCTGTGAGATGAGAATTTTGCCCTGTCTTCTCCCTGAATCTGTAGTTTGGCTTTTGGAAGTCTTCTGTTACCTCTGCGCACAGTCACAGTTTTTATTCATACATGGTCTTTTTCTCCAGCATGAAAACAGTTGCCTGTGTCATTCTGTGCCAAGGTACATACTTGTTATATTGTTGGGCTAAAAATGTTGTGTTCAGTGGCTCTGAATGAGGTTAAGCTTCCATGCAAGGTGCTGACTGTCAAACTGCCAGTTTTCGTTTCAGTGAGAAGCCCAATAAGGACTGTTTAAATCAAGCTCTCTGCAGTGTACAACCACTTAAATAAATGTTTCATGTTGTCTGTGTGATGCTTTTAAAATATAGCAGACGACTTTGTAACCACTACACAGGAAATAAATAATTGATGGCATTTATGGCAATCAAAGTGTAATTTCTGCTTGCATTTTCATGATGGAACATTCCATAACAACAATTTATTTCCCAAATTTGTGCATAGAAAAGATCTCTGTAGCACTGTGGGGGGAGAAATTCTAGTGTTAAGAATTTGTTTGTGTGAAGTTCATTCCCAGAAATGGATGCTTGTGAATACTTAATGCATCAGTGTGAATGATTACGGAGGCTGCATGTGGATGTTGAGTGTTTATTTGTCCAGGCACTCTTTGCTTCTGTTCTGTGTTTGTTGTTTGGTAGTAGCATACATTACTGACACAAATTAACTAATAGTAGTCATGGATTTAAAAAGTATTTTTATGTTCAGACCGTTTGCCATGTTGCAGCATCTGCATTAGTGTTATCTTAGTGAATTAGCAAACTGCCCTCATAGGAAAGGAATGATCAGACATGAATGAGAATACATTTCACTGTAACTGATGATACGGGTTTGGAGGCTGCATAGGTTCTACTTGTATGTGATCAAAATTTAATTTGACCAGGAAACAGCCTAACAACTGTACCAGGCTGTCTATTGTACCATCAGTAGCTACTGATGCTGTAACACTCGTGCCACATGGCAGTGGCACAGCCCGGTGGGACCAGCCTCAGTAGGTCTTCTTGCTGCCAGAGGCATGCTGCTGACTCCAGGATCTTTTTGGTTCCTTATGTCAATGGTCTGTGGTGCTTCAAAATGTATGAACACAAAGTAGTGCGCAGATTTAGCAGATTTTCCAATGTGCTAGTGTTCTTGCTCTAATTTTCTTTGAAAAGATATAAAGGGAATACTTTCTTGATTCTTGATAAAGCCATGAAATCATTCCTTCTTCATCTGAAGAGAAATCCACAGTGTTGAAGCACACATTTTTTTTTGTTTGTTTGAAGGGCCTCGTTCAAAAGCTTGCAGTCCTTAACCACATATTTGTGCTGATCAATGGACTGGAGAGGACTGTGAAGCTGTATCTATGCCTTCATGACAAAATCCAAAAGGTTTCCTTGCATTTTGACTTTTGACATTGTTGTTCCTAGGAAACTCAGTACCAAGCTCACTGCTCCTGTGCAGCGTAAGCAGAGGGATAACTTAGCATTTAGATTCCAGCTTGTCTCTAGTAAGTAAGCAATTCTGTGCCTTGAAATGAGAAGGTACCAAGGAAATGATGGAAAAGAGAGGCTGGGTGGGATGACAGGCAAACCTTTTGCAGAGAACAGTGCCTGGTGGGTTACAGGAGAAATAGCTTCTCTCTTTTCACTGCCCTCATTCCACAAGCCCTGAGCTACATGCAAGGGAGAGGTGTTACACTCAGCCTCTTTCTGTAATGAAACAGCAGAAAGTAACAGCTCTAGCTCAAGTCGATACGAACTACAAAGCTGCTGGGGGCTTTGGGAGGAAATAGGTTTATCTGAAACTTTTGGAACTCTAATCCCCCAGTAACTGCTTTTCCATGTCCTGTTGAGGGACAGAGGGAGCTCAGCCAACAAGAGGCATTTCCAAAAATCCCATTTGTGCATATCTCCCACTGCTGTGGAAAAACTTCAGCAATGCTATCAAGGGCATTTCATATTGCTCTACTCATCCAAAAACTGCAGGTGTGTCCATCCTCAGCTCTTATTCCCCAACTCTTTGGAGGTTGTACTTTCAAGTACACACAGTGCTGGTATCACCTGAGAGAAAAATATGTTGAGGATTGAATTCAGAAAGAAGGTTTAAAGCTGTGCAAGCTGGCAGGGTCTGTCTGTCACAGGAACCCTCCTCTCTTGTTGCAATGCAGTGAAAGTGGAGGTTGTGACAAATGCTGTGAAAACCCTTTGATACATAGTCTGCCAAAGCCCTAACCTTACCAGGCTGTCCTAACAGTGATGTGCTTTCACCCACCAGTTTAAATAATCAGCAGCCTCTGCAAATTTTTGTGAGTATTTATGGAAAGCTGCTGGTACAAGATAACAGGGTGAGAGGGTGTGATGGTGGAGATAACTGCTTGTGATTCGGCAGGAATATCTTTCCCACAGTGTCAGTCAGCAAGCAGTATTTCAACCCTCACTATACCCTGCCCTAGGTAAATAGATTGACTTTACTTTTTTTTGTTACGTCAGCATTTGCAGAATTTCCTACTCAGTAAATAACAAGGTTATACCAGGCTTTCTTATCCAAAAAGAGCTCTGCAAAAGCAAGCACAGTAGAGCTTTGGAGAGGAGCGCTGTCTTGAAGACAGGGTGGTCTTTCGGGTTTTAATTCTGCTTATGTTCAGACTAGGTGGGGTGACAGTATGACAGAATTGTAGCCATGACACAGCTGAAATAGCTAATGGTCTCTCATCTCAGCTCTGTGATGCTTGAGGGGTTACTTCAGAAAAGCCTGTCCTCAGGTCTGTACCATTTGTGCAGTACACTTGTTTCTGAAGGGGGCTCTGGCTTGTACTCTTATTTCATAGATGTTGAAGCTGAGCAAAGAAAATGAGCCTTTGGCCAGAAAGTATATCTTCAGCAAAGTTGGGTGCAAATCTCTAGTGAAAAGTCCCAGATCTTGCAGCGAGGCGTAAGAGTATCTGTTACCGTTTGTTTGGCTTTTGCTGAGTTTGGGTGGACAAGAGAACAACATGCTGCACTTTGGTGTATTTGTTATAATGAATATTATGTATTATAGTAATTGTTTCATTACATTCAAGGACTGACGTTTAAGATTTTGAGCTTTCAGCAGAACATATCACTCAGAAAACTGTGCCTGCTTTTACTCTTATCTCATTTGCCTGCAGCAACAGATCAAGTGAGCATGGGTGATTCTTTATCTACATAGGTTTTATTTATTGTCTTTGCCAATTAATTGCTTTTCTTTCCCTTCTGTCTTCAATAATGAAATTTGAATGAAAAATAATAGAATTAAAAACACTACTACAGTCAGATACAGCAATCATTTCAAGGTGTTATAAGTTCATGCGTTACACACAAACAAAAGACCTGTACCAGTGCCTATGGCCTGTCACATCTCTGAATGCATTTTCAGGCTCGGCAGCATGGAGCTCAGATTTGCCCTCTTGGAGCAGAGCTGGAGAAACATTGTTCTATCAACCTTCTTTTACAGGCAATGAATGAATGAAGTGCCGGATATATGTAAGTTTATCATTTACTCAGTGGTGTAGTCTTAAGGGTCTTTAGAAACAATTGAGCCATGTACAGTCTGGCCTGTGAGTTTTGGGAGCTTAGTTTCCTGCTAAAAGACTAGTGCAGCCTAGGAAGTGGGAGTTGCTGTAAGAGGCATGCTCCACTATTGGTTATTTACACAGAATTGCTCATTCCTTCCTGGTGCTTGAACTGCCTGTCTGAAGAGCTCTTGCTTAAGTCTAAATTATATCCTTCAGAGTCTTTCAGATAGGCTATTATTCATCTGGTTGCTACAAAAAACAGTTCCAGAAATCCCCTGTTGAAATTCAGTAGGTCTCCCTCAGCTGCTTTTGATATTTGTACCCATAGCTTTTGGGCATCTCGGTCTTTAGCAAGCCCATCTGTGTGTGGGTGTCTCGACAAAAAGAAATGCTGCTATTTTCTGCATTATGGGTGAAAAATAAAAATCATCACACAGGGTTTGTGTTCCTGAGGAGGGCAGCTTGGGTTGTGGGGCCTTTGTTCTGTGCCCTGGAAAATTCTCTGTTCCTGTGGCCATAATTCTGCTGTCCAGGCTCCGAAGCAGCTGTTTTCTGTCTTAGGTTAACTCTGTTTATGGCACACTAATCTACTGTGTGAATGAAGTCAGCTGTATTTTTTACAGGACCTTAAATCCTAGAGCTGCTGATTGTCTTTCTCAGGATTCAAATACCCATAATTCTCCTTTTTTTACTTCCGTTTCTAAATGAAATAATCTGAATTCAACAAAGGGTGCTTCAGTTTTGTCTGAAGACCACCAGCATTAGGAACAAGTGGGTGTGATGCATAATAACTACAGCAATTCAAATGTCATTTACTAACTGTTCTTTATAGATAAACTTGCGGCTGGGACTTACAGAAACCCTTGCCTATTTTTGCAGAAGCCTAGCAGCTGCATGATTTTGTGCAATCCCTGAAATGTTATTGCTTGGCCACAAGAGCTGTCCTACCGGGTAAGCTCAGATGCCCTTTAGACTCAGTAGCCTGGTTTGGGTGGTGTGGCTATCAGGTGCCATAGAGAGGCTGTTAAGAGTATGGCAATCACATCCAGCTACTTCCTTCAATAAACTCCTAATCTCTAGAGATCAATAATCTAGAAATTTATTGAATTCTAGAAGTAAGAATATAATAAGACTTCATGCATTGCTTTTTTTTTTTCCTAAGAGGATTTTTTGTCACCTTTTGACTCAGTAGGTATTTATTACCTGCAACAGCTGTGGGAAGGATTTTCCCAGCTTAATTATGTATTACCCAGTGAAATACCTTCCCTGTGCTCAATCTCCTGTCTCAATAGGTTTGTTTGATCGCTGATTCCAGCTTTAAATATTTGGGTAGCTTTTGTAGTCTAAGGCTTTCTTGTCTGCACTGGACATAAGAGACTCAACACTGTGGCCTGGGGCTGTGACAAAAAGGGACATATAGAAAGGGACATGGCGCCCTTGGATGGCAGTTGGATTGAGCTGTATGTAAAACAGTCGTTGTAGGCTTTTGTAGCAGTTTGAAAGCAGAACAGTGATGGATACTTCTGTGTGGAGAGGGTTTAGGAAGATCCGTAGATGAGCAAATGTGATTTTTGTGGAAGGATTGCTAGGCTGAATGTGTTTTCTCCGTCTCCTTCACACTCAGAAAGATTTGGTGCCATCTCCTTTTGCCCTGACCCATGTATAGCTGTGTGGTTTAACATGCCTTCAAGTGCAAGAGCTGCCAGAGAAACAGACTGTTAGATAACATGACATTTCCTAGCAGAGAAGCTCCGGGTACTGGGAGTATGACTGCCCTTTTCATTTTAATTTCTTCTTGCTTACCGCATGAGCACATACATCCACTGCTGCAACACTCCCAGCTAGTATCTTGCACTTCCTTAGCCTAGGAGTCGGAAATTCCTAGGTGTTCGGAAGGCAGAAGACAGCTCTCTCTGCTGTCTGCGTGCTGTAAGCCATCCGGGTGGAAAGAAGAGGCTGCCTGGGGGTTAGGACAGACCCTTCAGCACAAGCTGAGGTACCCTGGAAGAGGCTATGCTTCAGCATCCCTGGCCTATGCTTTATAGGGCACGGGCTGAGCTTAGACTTGGATTTTAGGCTGTTGATTGCAACAGACCAACTATATTTCTTACTCAGCCTTCTAGGGAGTAAATATTTGGTTCAGATCATTTTGCAATTTGAACAGGGAACAGAATGAGGCATGAGGAAAGGGTAATAAAAGACTGAATGTCGTTAGAAATCATTCGTATGTAGCATAAATTATAAGTTAATAGAAACAAGAGCAAAGGCCTGAATGTAATTCAGTACAGATACACTTTAAGCTATGCAAGTCAATGCATTTTGCATTGATGTGCCAGAGCCATGGGGACTCTGAAACTCTCTGTTGCCCTCGCACCCTGCACAGCACCTTCAGGGCAGCAACTGGGATGGGCCAAGGGTGGATCACCAGGGAAAGCAGTGATTTGCCACCGGGAGTGAGAAGGACACGGTGCCCAGAGGCTTCCCTGGGGCTGGTGGCTGTGCTGGCTGCAGTGCCACACGCCCAGGCACTTTGTGGTTTCCTACAGCAGAGGGTAGTGTTACCTGTGTCTGGAAACAGAGACTGTCTCAAAATGACAGCTCTATGCTCTATTCAGCCTGCTGATTTCAAGCTGATGTGGAGTTGTTAAACATTTACGGCAGATGTATATATGCATCTTTACTGCTCTACCGAAAATACTTTTTCTGTGAGGGAGATACACAATCCATTAGCTCTTTAACTCTGTACCACAATGGTGATATTATTTTAAAGCTTCCCAGGCTGCTATTTTCTGAGAGCATTCCTGTATCACCTGTAGTAGCCTCCTCTGGCAGCACTTTGTCTTACTGCTTTATTTTGGGTAGAATTTTATTTTTTCAAATATCACACCCTTTACAGAAAAGCATTTCCTCTGGTGACTGCTTCCCACGTGCATGAGATCAAATTTGCAATACAACCTAATTAAAGACAACCATGTAATTACTGTTCCCAGTTGCTCAGCACCTCTTGTAGGTGATTCTGGGATCTCCATCCTGGCAGGGAGCTGTGGACAGGAGCCGCCCACCCCACATGTGCCCCTGCAGCCTCTAGGCAGTGCTGCACACAGAGAGGCCAGCTGATGCTGCGATGCCCCAGATGATATGTTGTTTGACTTGGAAGAGAAGTGTTGGTAGCTGGTTTTTGAGGAAGCAGTGATGGCTCCTGGCCACCTAAAGGCTGAAGTCCTTGAGCCAAGGTGTGTGCCATGTCCCTTGGGCCTCCTGTATGCCTCTAGCATCAGCCATGTCTTTATTGGGCTAATAGGGTGTTGTGGTTTGACCCTGCCTGATGCCAGGCACCCACAAAAGCCGCTTGCTCATCCCCCCCTGCAGCTGGACAGAGGGGAGAAAATACAATGAAGGGTTCATGAGATAAGGACTGGGAGAGGTCGCTCACTAAATACAATCACAGGCAAAACAGTCTCAACGTAGAGATGTAAAGTAAATTTGTCGCTAACAAAATCAGAGCAGGATAATGAGAAGCCAAACAAGTCCTTAAAAACACCTTCTCCACCTTCTCTCCTTCCCAGCTGTACCTCCTACCCCAGCGGCACAAGGAGGCAGGGAATGGGACTTGTGGTCAGTCCATCACCCATAGCTTCTCCCATTGCTCAGGGAGAGGGGTCATTCCCCTGCTGCACTGTGGGGTCCCTCCCACAGGAGACAGTTCTCACTGAACTTCTCTGATGTGGCTCCATCTCACAAGCAACAGTTCCCTTCAACTTGCTGCAACTTGAGTCCCTCCCATGGGCAACAGTCCTCCCAAAACTGCTGCAGCATGGGTTACTCTTCCATGGGGTGCAGTCCTTCAAGGACAGGCTGCTCCAGCCTGGGAGCAGGGGCCCCCTCTCTCCACCGGGTCTCCCACTGGATCACAGCCTCCTGCAGTCATCCACCTGCTCTGGCATGGGCTCCTCCATGGGCTACAGGTGGATCTCTGCAGCCCCCATGGCCCTCCATGGGCTGCAGGGGCACAGCTGCTTCACCATGGTCCTCACCACAGCCTGCAGAGGAATCTCAGCTCCAGTGCCTGGAGCACCTCCTCCCCCTCCTTCTCCACTGACCTTGGTGTCTGCAGGTTGTTCTCCTCTCACATAGTCTGCACTCTTCTATGACTGGAAAATTACAATTGCACCATAAACTTGGTTTTTCCTTCTTCTTAAATCTGTTATCCAAGAGGTGTTACCACCATTTCTAATTGGCCCAGGCTTGGCCAGTGGCATGTCCATCTTTGGAGCCATCAGGGATTGGCCTTGCCAGACATGGTGGAAGCTTCTAGTAACTTCTCACAGAAGCCACCTCTGTGGCCAAAACCGATACACAGGGAAACGTGGCATTGTCAAGGCAGGAAGAAATAGTAAAACTGAAAGCCAGCTGTTTTAAAGTAATGTAAAAGGAAAGTCAAAGCTTCACAGGTAGCTTTGAGATATGTAGCTCTGCATTTTGAAATTCCCTAGATTTTTAAGAGTCTCGCTTATATTTGAAGGGTGGATCTTATGTGTCTTGTCCTGTGATTTTGAGCAGATGTTGTGACTTGGCCTGTGCTGAAGGACATGCGTCTGCATATCTATGGGGCATGACTAGACTTTTTTTCCCTGCTTTTGGTGTCTGAGTATCACATAGCGGCAGTTACCTTGGGAACAGCTGGACTCAAAGATCTTGAAGGTATTTCTCAACTGAAACTATTCTATGATGCTGTGAAAGATGACAGACTGAGCTCTTGATCTGATTGAGTGTGGCAAACCATTGTTTGGCAATTATTTGCCTTGATTTGTAATTTATTTTGAACGTTCTAAGTCATCCCTAGATGTGAATTTTCTGTATCTGGCAGTGTGCTTGAAAGCAATATTGTCTGAGGGCTAGGGAAGAGAAGAGTTTGTACAAACCCACTAATGATTTTCATGGGAATGTTTTAATGCCACAAGGCAGGCACCTGATAGGAAAGGGTGGAATATAAACTGAGAGGAGAGTGTCTCACTCTCATCTACAGGTTGCTTCAAAGATGTGTGAGCACCTCTTTGCATACATTTACATTGCCCAGTTTAGAGACAGCACTGATTCTTGTATTCAGAAATCAAGTACCTAATAAGAAGTTTCAGGACTTGTCTTTCAGGTAAAAGAAAAAAAAAAAAATTTCTGTTGTCAACTTCAGACTTTTGTAGTCTAAGGCTTTCACCAAGGTTTCATATGGCAAACCCTTCTACTGCTGAAGATTTTGTAGCCGTTTGGGGTTTTTCTTTTCATACAAGTCGCAAGAGTGAGAATTTCAAATTGTATGTCAAAGGGCAGGACTGAGGAAATGCTGATGTATGGTTTCATTTGTTTGCACCATTATTTAGCATTTAGGATTTTAAAATATTTTAACTCTTTCTTTCCTTCTCATGTTGTTAGTTTTGAAATTGCAACATCACTTTTGAAACAAATTTTTTGCATGCAGTCTTGCATATTTTCTTCATATATTTTTATTTTGATTACGTCCCTCTTTTTCTCCATGTCTTATTTTAGATTTTGATTTTTTTAATTTAAAAATTGGCTACTTGCTGAAACTAGCTTGATGCCAGTTTTGGTGAGACTCATGTTCTGAGCATCTTCTTTCAATATATTGTCTATCAACTTTAATTATACAATTGCATATTTTTTCTCTATGATGATGTGACTATTTATTTCACTTTTAAAAGCCGAATTTAAACACTGCTGCTCAAAGAGGAAGAGAAATTAAAATGAGTAATGTTGGGGAAGATGAAACAGGAAAGCCTTATAAATATGACTGCCTGACAAAAGATTTTGGGAATATGAAAAATATAAGCGACATCGAAATGAAAGCCGCTTTTGAAATACCAAGTCTTAGTTACTGAACAACTGGAAAACAATGGTATGGCCGACTGAAGGTAATCCTCTCTTGATGGAACAATACCCTCTGCTTGCAAGCAGGTCCAAGGGTCAGAGCAGACCCTACTAGCTCAGCAGAAGGGGTCCAAAGAGTAGTTTTTAGAAGTTAAGATGTAACACTCTATGGTAATATAAGAACTCTTATAGGCTGTATGTAAATGCTATAGGATTTGTATCTTGTATTAGATTGGTTAGTGACAATTAGAATATTCAGTATAGAAGATGATTTATTGTATTGTAACCAGGACTTCAGTATTCCACTCTTCGCACACTCTTACTCCACTCTTACTCTCTCTTACCACACTCTCTTACTGACACTCTTACTACACTCTCTCTCACTTCTTCACTCTCATTCCTCTCGCTCTCTCTCTCTCTTTACTTACCCGCTTACTCTCTTGCTCTCCTGGGCCTGCTCCGAGCTGAGTCTGGCAGCTCTAAGCAGTGCCCCTGTACCCACGCCCTTTGCAATAAACCGCATGTTCCAAGATCTGACTTCAGAGATCTCTCGTCACCGTCCGTCCTGACCGTCCGACCCACCAAGCTACCCGCAAGTAAAAACAGAGCAAAGATGCAGATGAACTTGTAAACATTGTTTAAGCAATTCCTGCTTTGCTAGAGAAGTGCTTGGACTCTACATACATGGTGTCAGTCAGCCCATGACACCGAGAAAAGATGCAGATGGGTTTATATGACATGTTGTCATGTGGTTGTACAACTCCTGAGTCTGCAAGGGACTTGTCCCAGCGAGCTGCTGTACATCTCTGCCCTGCTGTGTTGTCCCATTTCTATCTCACCATAATGATGCCTTTATGCTAAAATACAGTTGCTGGTTCTGTGGACAGTTCTTTTCTGCCTCTGGCCCTAAAATCCAGTGTTCTTCCTCCCTTATCTTTCAGCTTCCACTTGTTGTTAAGTGCATCTGCAAATTATCAAATATAGCCCTAGGTTAGCAGGGCCACAGTCCTTATCAGCAGAGGCACACAGCCCTTTTATGACACGTGTGGATATAGTCAAACATAGTTACACTCCAATAGCTATTAAAATTAGTTCCAAAAGAGTATCAAGACCTTTCCACACAGCATGGTTTGCAGTAGCATCTTGTTCCTAGAGAGATGTGAATTGTCTGCAGCTGCTCATCAGGTGCCAGTTGGAGCTCTGGGAAGAAGGGAACAGCATGCTGGGGTGTCATCTGCAGTACTGCTTTTACCTTTTTTTTTTACTGCTTTTACTGCACTTCAAGCCTGTTCTTGTTACCCTCACTTAATCTTCAGTTTGTGATAATGGGAGATTTACTTTACCGAATTTTGCAGGATTGAGCTTCATTCTTGTCAAACTTCTGAGGATCTGCAGACCTCTCAACTGCCAGGATCGAGACTCTTTCATATAAAGTTTCTATTAAAGAACCTTCCAGTTTTCTTTTAGACACTCTGAAAGCCTGGAGACATAGGATCTGACTAAATCCAGAAGCATATTTCAATCATTGTGTTTTTGACTTTGTCTATACATTTTCTCCCATCTGCCATAAACATGACCATACATGCACACTTACATTTCTCTTTGTTTCTACAGATCAGCAAGTTGATTTTGTCTTGTTACAAATTGATGCCTGTTAGCTCTTAATGCTCTTGCATTGAACATTAGGTAGGAACTGTTTCTGCAGTTTTTTTCATTTCAGTGTTTGTTTATCTGTTTCATCGACATGTGCCATAAAAAAAACCTGCCTAATCAAATTATAGAATCACAGAATAGTTTGGGTTGGGAGGGACCTTAAAGATCATCTCATTCCAATCCCTTTGCCCTGGGCCCCATCCAGCCTGGTCTTGAACACTACCAGGGTTGGGACATATACAACCTTCCTGGGCAACCTGTGCCAGTGCCTCAACACCCTCACTGGGAAGAATTTCTTCCTAACATCCAATCCAAACCCACTCTATTCTAGTTTGAAGCCATTCGCCCTTGTCCTGTCATTAAAATTCCTGATGTAGAGACCCTCTCTGGCTTCCCTCTAGGCCTCCTTCAGGTATTGGAAGGTGCTGTAGGGTCTACATACAACCTTCTCTTCTCCAGCCTTCATAGTCCCAGCTATCCCAGCCTGTATCCGTAGGGGAGGTGCTCCAGTCTCTGTCGGAACTTTGTGGCCTCCTCTGGACTTGCTCCAACAGTTCCATGTCCTTCTTATGTTGGGGGCCCTAGAATTCCGTGCAGTGCTCCAGCTGGGGTCTCAGGAGAGCAGAGTGGATGGGGAGAATCCTCTCCCTCAACCTGCTGGCCACACTCCTTTGGATGCAGCTCAGGACTCCCTTGACTTCTGGGCGGGCAGCACTAAGTGCCAGCTCATGAGCCTTCCATCAACCATCACCATAAGTCCTTCTCCCAGGGCTGCTCTTAGTCACTTCTCTGCCCAAATTGTCCGTGTGTGTTTGGGATTTCCCTGACCCATGTGCAGGACCCTGCATTTTGCTTTGTTGAGCTTCATGAGGTTTGCACAGGCCCCACCTCTCCAGACTGTAAAGGTCCCCCCCTGGATCCATCCCTCCCCTTCAGTGTGTGACTTCACCACACAGCTTGGTGTTGCTGGCAAAATTGCTGAGAGTGTACACAATCCTACTGTCCATGTTGCCACAAAGAGTTTGAATGGTATCGTCCTCAAGACCAACCCCTGAGGGACACCACTTGTCACCAGTCTCCATGTGGACAGTGAGGTGTTGACCAGAACTCTTTGATTGATTAGGTATTTAACATGAAGCCCCTTTGCACCTTACATCTCTCAGTAAAAGTTCTTTGTTTAATGAATAACATTTTTCTCACTACTGTTGCTGTTATGCAGCAACAGAACTGTGCTGATGGTGCAAAGAGCCCGGAGGTGCTAGAAATGAGATGACTAATGAAGAGAAAGACAGCAATGTATGGTCTAGTTTGTTGGGATTTTTGTTTTGTTTTCTGAAGAGTACTTGGAAATATTAATGACCATGCAAATAATACCCGTCTGTACCTATCACATAATCTTTCATAGCTAAATGTTTATTTGCCTAAAGCAAATACTACAGATAGCCCTGTAGTATTGAAATTTTACCATGGGGAGCAGCTGAGCCTGCTCTGCATAAACCTCGGCTCCTCAGGCAATGAGCTACTGTGTCACAGCTGGAGACAGCGGTAGCTCCGTGTCCCTTGGTAAGTGTAGGCATCCAGGGGAGTATTGCAACCACAATCTCTCTGTGTTTCTGGAGCGTAAAAAAAAGTCTGAAAAACAAAGCCCGTGTAAGATTGCTGGTGGATAATCTTCAAGGTTCCCTTCTGCCAGAGCAGCAGGGAGAAGATTGTCCTACTTGCGCAAGAAAGTAGCAACATACCTAACTGGATTCAGATTTCTGTTGATTTGTGCCTTTGCTGAGCTCCTTGGATGATTTGCTTATTACTTTTTGCATTTGTTTTCTGCAAATTCACTCACTTTTGAACAGTTTAGGCATGGTGCAAAAGACGAATTTGTCAAGTGAAAAGTGAGAAAACAGAATTCTCGTCTGCAAAGTTTTGAGCAAAGTTGATAATTATTGCCAGGAGAGGTCAAAAAGTTCCTGAGAGGCTAAACACCCCAGCTGCCCACAGGAGGTCCTAGAAAAACATGCTTCTTCCCCAGGATGTCCCTGTCTGCTGTCCTAGATGACTTTCATCTGCTTCTTAATTTCACCTGCCTGTGGTCTGGCATGTAGCTTCCAAGCAGGGTATTTTTTCTAATTCATTTCTCACTTTGCACTTCATGAATATATAATTTCTTCCATTTGGCTCCCACAGTTATCCTGCATGGTTCTGCTGTAATGAAGAGGGATGCCAGGTACCATAGTTGTGCTCCTTTCATCATGAAGGCATAAACAAATGAACTCAAGGATGGGGAGGAGGAGTCACGTGCCGCACAGTGAGAAGACGCAGCTGTGCCATCATCTATACATCATTTCCACAGCTTTCTCCAGTCTTGCATTCCTGAAATTCAGGTTTTCTCTTTCTTCATATGAGGTTCTGCTTGTGGTTCTGTTTGGCCAGGACACTGATGAAACTCGGAATCTGTGTTAATAATTGGGTTCATTGAAATTCATTAACTTTTTAACTGAACTTCAGAGTAATTCCACCAATTTTTGCTGACTTTTATGTTGGGTTAGCAAGTCCCTTTTTGTCATGCAGAACTCATTAATTTCGGTGAAATTTTGTTTTGAAGTTTTGTATTCATTCACACCCATAATAGGAAAGAGAAAGTACAAAGTCGATACCAATTAAAACCACTAAAAATTTCTTTCTGCATAAGTGTGTATGGTGATGTCCTTTGTCAGGCTGTGTCCTGGCAGCAAGGAGAAATGTCCACTCTTGCTGCAGTAACACAGCTGTTTTTCTAAAAGGTCACATCAATGTCCTCTTTGTGTAAATTTGATTATTCATATCCAAGTTTCTGGTTTATGTTCATTTGTAGCTAAGGATATAGTCTGAGTTTTCCAAAACCTGTGTGTACAAGTGTAATCTTCAAATTACAAACAAAACAGTGAAGCGACATACTGCTCCCATGAGCCTGGGAGAGCTGGACAGAGTGTGAGCTGTGGTGTCGCTTGCTAAGTTTGACATGTATTGAGGAAGTCATGACCTGAGATGTTTAGAACTGCCTGAAGGGTTTTGAAGCCACATTCCTTTTTAAATAAATAGTATAAACTCTCTTAACTTTAAGAAACTCAGTAGCACATAAGCAGTAGTGACATGAGCAGCAGTGCCCTATGCATAGCTCCAGATGGAGTAAATGTGGGCTGGTCTTGTCCTGCTGCTGTAATCCTACTGACCTTCAGAGCCTTCTGTGGGGTTTTGTGTTTTCCTGAGACTTTGTAATCGTGCTACACATTAGTTTGGGGACTGAGTAATTGTTTTTTGGTCCCATACTGTCTTTTGTCTCGTAGTATCTGTTTACTGAACCAAGCCAAAAGCTACACATGCTTTTAGTCCTAATATTCTCACTCTTTCTAGCAAGCCTAGCTGCACATCTTTACCTTCCCACTGAAGCTTGTATTTGACTCAGTCTTTCAGTAGGAACTGTCCTTTTGTTTTATTTTTGATTTCACCGGTTTATCAGGTTTTTTATTCAGATGTCAACAAGATTTTCACGTCCAGCAGCAAGCACTGATATTTAATTCATAGAGTTCTGCCAAATAATGTTGTATTATGTCTGCTGAGAGTACCAAGGCATCATCTCAGCTCTTGCTTTCTCATACTGTTGACAGCCGAACCTCCTGGCTGTCCCGTGCACCTGTGTGCTGGTCTCCTCTGCATCTGCTACTGGTGGACTCCATTTTTTTAATGGTTATTTCCATAGCTTTGGTACAGAGCTTTTGAAATGCTGGAAATTATTTGGGGCTTTACTTTTACTGTATCTTTGGCAATACTTCCTTTTGCATTTCTCTTGCATTTTGACCTGTGAAATCCCTTCTGAATTCTTACAGTTACGATCTTCTTGTTTTCAGTTTCCTCTTAAAATGGTGAGACTAACCTAGTTTCACCTTACTTTCACTATAGCATTTCATTCAAGACAATGATTTTTCTGAAAGCGAAAGCAGCCTTGCCTGTAGACCTGTATTTGACAGTATCTCTTCTCTGAGTACAGTCACTGTCTTACAAGAAAAGCTGCCAAAGTATAATGGTTTTCTTTTGTCTCGTTAATTTAAGAGCAGCCAAAAATGCTTCAGCAGGCTCTCCTTCTTCCTGCGGGAGTCTTTAATATTCCAATCTCCCAGCAAGGATATTCTGTATCACAATATTCTTAAGACTTACAAACCTGAGGCTGATAGCTTGCCCTCTCCTCCTGGTTTATTTGAATGATATTTAGGAGATCAATTCTCTTCAGGGCTTCAGGGCAACATTTAAGAAATTATCACTGTTTTCTGCCTGTTTCCATTGTTCTTGAGTCCATCTGCTTTCTTGTGGATAACAGGGATCTATTAAATGTTCCAGGATTTTGAAATTTCACCAGTGATTTTTACTTACCTAGGAGCTTTAATTGTTCTGCTTCTCATTTATTTTTGTTCAGAGTTAACTGCTAGGGGTTTTCTTTACCCTCCCTCTGATCTTCGCTTCTCAAAGTCTTGTTGTGAGGTCCCATCTTTTCTTAATGCTGAATCTGTTCCAATTTCAGAAAGTAACAGAGGCGGGAGGTGATGCCTCAGTGCATGGAGGTGTCTGTGTTCCTGGGGTCTCATATACTTTTAACTAGATCTAGTAAATGTAAGCATCTCAGTCATGTGCAATTAAGTTGTCATATGTCAATACAGATGTGTATGAAGGGAATGTTACAAAAAGAAGTGAACCAAAGGACCCTAATCAGTGCTTCTTCCTTAGCAGAAGGGTGTAACTCCTTTTAAAAGAAGGGAGTTTTTATCTGCCACAAAGCTCAACTTATTTTTGAGGTGAAGGTGGAAGGCTGGAGACCAGAAGTTGTTATGCAGGACTATAGTCTTCCCAAATTTAGTCAGGTGATAGTTCATTCAGGCTGCAAATGCTGGCACTTGCTGTTCACCAGGGAAATACTATTTGCTTCAGAATTCAGCTTAGAATATAATTTAGCTGCTGTCTGCAAAGGTGAAATGTTTTTTTGGCTCTGTGTGTGTGTTTGTGCTTTAGGAAGCTGCTTTCTCCTAGTGCAGACCTGCCTTTCTCATTCCTGGAAAACCAGTTACTTCTGTTCTGCTCGTCCAAGCCCTCTGTAGATGCCAGCCATCACCCTGCTCTGCCCTTCATTAGCACTGCTGGTCTGGGACATCCTTGTTCACACCCCAGGCAGCTCTGAAGGCCTCGCTGCCAGCTGCACAGCCTAAAGAAAGTTTGAGCCTCCACCTTTCCCACAGGGAAGAACACAGTCTAGGTGATCCTTATGGAATAACTGCATAATTAACAGTCCAGCAGGGCTGCAGCAGCACAGCAGGAGTTGTCTTCTCTACTTTGAATATTACAGCAAGAGCTGAGGTGTCATTGCTCTTCTTAGCAGGTGGCCAGCTGGGAGCACAGCGTCCTGATTGATGTCTTTTTGGTTTAGAGATTATAGCCATATCCTGGAAACAGTTAAATACCAGCAATAGTTAGGGTTTATATGTTCTATCATTTGTTGTTCCTGCTTTATCTTCTGCTGTTTCTCAAATATGTTGTGTGATATCCCAAAAAATAGTTATGAAAAAGCAATTTGTTAGCCATTAAGAGAAGTGGAGATTACAGCCACGAGCAGTAGGGTAGTGACTGAGGCTGACCCTGCAGCAGCAGTCATACATTTTCCATATGGGACGGTTTGGGAGCTATCCCAAGTCTATCTCCTACTCAGTGATGACTCTTGGCAGTCTTTATATGTAACAAGTATTAAACTAGTTTAAATAGTAACAGTAAGTATGCATGGATGTGAGATTTTTCAGCTTGTTGAAAACTCAAACACATACATACATACATGAAAACAATGAGCTATAAACCTATTTGTTATAATTATGATCTTTTAGTGGATAAGAGATCCATTTACATGTAAGCAAGTGAAAAAATTGCCAGGCAATAAATATTTAATTAACTCTGGCTGTAACAACACTGAGTTTTTATTGTTGTGTGAGTCAGCAGTTCTCCTTAACAAGTTCAGCCTGCTTTGTTTGCCGCAGGGGGCTGTTGTTGGAGGTACTCTTATTTGAAGGAACGGGTTTCAGCATGGAAGCCCCTTTCACAGATGTTTAGGAATCAGCTGGGATAGACTTAATGGTTGTGTTCAGTGAAGGCCAGATCTAATATGAGTTAGATTTAACGGAGAGGTCAATCTAACTTTGTGGGAAGTTCCATGAAACTCTACAGGCTGACTTTTTTTTTTTTTTTTTTTTTTTTTCCTGAGAACTCCTCTTCCTACCCCTGATGTGCAAAGAAACCGGAAAGATCATTTATCAGCTTCCATGTGGCCTCTGCTGAAGGTAAAGCAGATACAGAACTGTGGCAGCAGACTGGAAATAAGTAGATGTTCTGAGTTTAAAGATGAAAAGAAGAACATCTGAGAGGAGACTGCCAGTAGAGGCACACAGGGAAGCTGCAGATTGAATGGCTTTGTTGAACCTAATTCCTCTCTCTTTAATAATTCCTGACTATTCTCAACATCTATTTGCATAAATAGTCCTTTTTTACCTAACATAGATTTGACTTTTCTGCAGAAAATTATAGAACACTGACTTTTTGACAATTCAATCTTCAGCCCTGTTTTACCTTTATGTGCTCTCTGAGTTTAGCTGTTAGTCACCTTTACCAAGAATGTTTTAAATATAAATCTTGGTACGGGCCATTTCATGTGTGAAAAGATGCCTCATTTTTCCTGTGGAATGTACAGGAGACACAGATGCCTAAGTGATTCCTCACTTCGAGTTGTAGTTGGATCTAAAGTCAGGTTATTCATTTGTAACGGTGTCTTGCTGGAATTCCCATGGAAATGGCTTCTCTGGAGTTAAGCTTCAGGGAGGTTCTGAAGTTATGGATAAACATTGAGTCCAAGCCAATGGATCTGCATTTTTTTTATGCTCACTGAGTTGGTTTACCAAGGTGGAAGCATGTTTCCTGGGACAGAGGAACCACTGAGCCTGTCAGTGATATTTGTTCATTGTTCATAGCAAAGCTCCTGCCAAACTGCTGGTGGTGTCCAGTCTGTAAGAAACTTGCCAGAAAATGTCCTATTGGGGAGTGCTTGAATAGCTCACCAAGCCATCTGGTGTGTAAGAACACATAAACACAGGAATTAATTAATGGTAACTAGTCTCTATTGAGCATGTACAAGATGAGATTTTTTTTTTTGGAACATTTATAACTGGGATGGAAACTACCTGGTTGCAAATTTTTAATTCCCTTTAACGGAGCACAGAGTTGTGAGGATGCCTCAGCTGAGTTAGATGTATAGAGTTCTTAATGCTGTTGATGGTGCTGTCTTCTCTGCCCCAGGCTGCAGTGTAGCCTGAGTGATTTTCTTAGTGATTGCCAAGAAAATTATCTGCATGAGGACAGGTGTCTTCTAGCCTGGTCATTTACACCTCAAACTTCATTAAAAAAAAAAAAAAATTAAAGAAAATGTTAAGAATTCTTCTTTACCTGCCCGTTGTTAATACTTATTAGTAATGCAGGCAGCAGTAGAAGCCTTTACTATTGAAATCTGTCATACGCATAACGTTCTCTGATTATATTTGATACAGAGACACTGGCTGACTTAATAAGTAAATGTTTTAATGCGTAGCAGTGTTTGCATGTCTCCTTCTAAGAATTTAGGTTTCATTTCCATCTAACAGGATTTCAACAGCGCCGCACCTATCTACAGAAACACTACACCATGTAGTGCAATGCCTCAGTGTAGCCGGGTGTTCTGTGGTACAAAAAGGAAAGATTTTCTCAGAAGAATATCAGAGACACAAAGAGGCACTAGGGCATGACAGCACTAAGATACAAATATTGTAAATTTTTGTCTCCTTGTGAACTCTGTCTTCTTAGATGTGTGCCAGGAAGACTAGGTGTTGTAGATCTCAGCAAAGTGCTGGGCAAAATGTGAAGGCAAAATTCCCTTTGTCATTGAAACCTTCAGTAATTAAAAGCAAAAGGATTTTAACAATCTTATTTCTTTTTTTCTTTTGTAAAGGCTTGCTTAGTTCAGCTTTGGTGTTGGAAATAAACTCTTGCCTTTGATAAGAGAACAAATGTGGGGTTGCAAACTGGGCTTTGTCACTGACAGGAAAATGTTTGTGGAAGATGCTTTCTTACCTGCAATTCACAGAAAGCTGTCATCGAAGAAATAACTTGGGTTTTCAAGAAGCTTGTTACTAATGATAACCTAAGACTTGTTGCCTTTCTTACCTAAAGTTGTGTTAGGGTTTTAATTTGTACCCATGTAGCTATGGGGTGGCTCTTACACCCTGGTCTTGGGTTGTTAGGTGCACTGCTGCTACTGCCCACTTTTAGGTGCTAGGATCTCTGGACCTGGAGTATAAGGAGTTTCATCATTTGTTGTGGAAATGAAGTGAAAAAGGCTGTCAAGCTCAACCCTGAACAGGTGGGAGCTGGTTTCTGCCCTTCATAACGTGAGATCTTGACTTCAGTTATTGATCAGTTCATGTCTACTAGTCTATTTGCTTCACCATTTCTAAAAGGTAACAAACTGATTGATTTGAACTTGAGTGAGACAGTTAGGAAAGGCAATATCCTGCTGGATTATTTTGACTGGTTTCACCCCAAACTGGGAGACCTTAAGGGACTTACATTTGAAAAGGGGGTCTAGGTACATGCAGCCCAGCCTGCTCGAACGTGTGCCTTGTTACAGTCTAACTCATCCAAAATGAAAGCACTGATGAACCAGATGGTTAAACTATTAGTGGTACATTTTTATTGGACAGAAAAGGTCTGTTGATGACTAATGGCAGATCTTTGCTTTTATTTTGTCCTCCTGACAGAAATGGGAAATCTTTGTCTTTGGAATGATCTGTTTGGAATGATCACTGGGGTATTTCTGAAGTTCATAGTGGTCTTCTTTCTTCCATGAAATGCAGCATAAACTTGCATTGTGGCAAGAGCAAGGTCTGTATCTGAGACAATACAGTGTAAACCATTCTCGGCATGTGTTGAATGAGGAGCCTGAGAATGGGCTTTTGTCTGTGTTGTGGAGCATATTTACCTGCTGGGCATTTTCTGTAGCTTTTATCCTCCTTGAGGTAAGGACATCTCTTCTTGAATGCAGCTAATTACTCTCAAAAGTCTTCTGTTTCGTCCCACTAACACAGACGTCATCATTGCAAAAAAGAGAGACAGCTGAAAGGCTCTGGTGAACAGTGAAGACAATTCTGGAGATGCTCCTAGATTGTATCTTTTCTCCTTTTGTAGTCCAGGAACTCTCGATAGCTCACAGCATTATTTGTATGCAAAAGTAAAAGTATTTATTATACCGGGCATATTTAGCAAACTCAAATTCAAAATCTTCAAAAATTCTTGGTTTGAGATGAATAGTTTGAGTCTTTGGAACAGGCAGCAAAGGAAGAGAATTGCTGAAAAATTTTATTGCTGAGGGCTCTGCTTGCAACCTGAAATGGAGCTTAAGAATTGGACAATTTTACTGCAACAGTTTACAATGGGCATTTGTGTGGCACAAGTTAAGGTAGGTGCCCACAGAGTGACTGCAGTTTCACTAGCAGAGCTATCTGCTCTGAAATCACTTATTTTTGCCTCCCCAGTGGAACACACCAAAACTGGAGACACATTGGGATTTTCCAAAGACTAGAGCATGTTGTTAAGGGAAGCAGCTTATGCAAACCTGGGGCATAAGTCTTCTCAGAGCTTTTGAACTAAATCAAAGAATATATTATTACAAATTATCAGTATAAAGTACTCTGGGAAGAGGCTGGGGACGCACAGTGACACACACTCCTTATACTTCTGCAAATGTTTTTAACACAAAATTGCTCACTCTCTCTTACATATGGGGAAAAGAGATATGCCCAAAGTCTTATTTCAAATGTTCTCTCACCTTATTAGTATTTGCTAGGTACTTTAATATAAATATATTTTTATATATACTTTATATATATTTTATATATACTTTAATATACTTGAGCTATTGCAATCGTGGTGCATGGAGGGAAACGCTGTAGTGACCCAGGTGCTGCCATAGATAGCTGTAGGTTTCAAGTGCAGAATTAGAAGTAAAGACACATGCAGAAGATACGAAGGCACGTGTTTATTTATGAGGCATGGTAGCAAAAATGCAAAGGTAAATAGCTTTAACTGCATGCTGTAAAAGCAAGGTTGAACATGAAAACAATCGGGAATGATTCAGAATCGGCACAGTAGCAAATCCCCAGGACAATTTGGATCTTTTTTGGTTCTGCTTATTGGTGCCCTGAATTTCCACACTGACAGTGAGCTAAGCAAAAAAGAGCCATGCCAAAGTAGGAACTGAGGGGATATAGGTTAATCCCCTACCTCATTCCAGTAGGATACTCTCTAAGTAGACTTTTACTGGGAGAAAATATTATTCCATGTTCAAATGATTGGTTATTCTCTTTCTTTGTGCAGCTTCACAGTCTAAACATTCTTTCCTGGGAATCAAATTTCCCCAGGGTTCCCATTCTGTGTTGCAGCTTTCACTGTGTGGGAGTTAGACCTGTTAGAGCAATTTTATGTGTAATCTGCTGTTAGCAGTATTTGGGGCTTAAATGGCAAACTGGTAATTTTAAATAATAACTTTTAAATCTGGGTGGAACTACAGAAACCACAGTGAAATGGCTTGACTCTGCTCTTACATTCTTTGTATTTAGGTCCCTAAAGTAGATGTACTGAACGGGGGAACTCAAGGGAGTTTTAAATATATTCAATGGCTTATAGGCTTTCTGCATGTCCGTACAGGCACCTTTGTGCACGAAGTCTTGCATGTGAGATGCCACTGCTGCAAGAATTCACACTAATTCAGGCTGTTATGGTGAGTGTATAGCCTTCCAGGGAAACTTCTTTAATTTACAGTTAGGCAAAAAAAGGCATGTTTTCACAAAAGTCATCCCACACGTAAGAGAACAGCTCCTCTTTTTGCTGGTCCTCTTATGATCAATTCCGTTTTGAAAACTACCCTCTATATTAGATATTTTCACTGATGTTTCAAACCAAGAAGCCAATGAGTTTTGTTTTTGTACTTGCTATCAGGTATAGAATATTTACCTTTTTTAAATATAAGGACACTTTAGCATAATCTTATCTACCTGACTGGATACTCACACATGTAAAAAGAGCTACTTCTGTGTTTGAATCCTCATTTTGGTATCTTAATATCAGATTCAGTATTGCATTTGAAAACATGTTTATGTGATTATACTCTCAAAATGCATTCTTATATATCTGGGAGTCTGCTGGTGAGATATCTAAGTGAGCAGGTAATATTTAAATTGTTGCTGACATCTGAGCTCTTCTGAATGCTTATTTCCTGAGAGAGACAGATGGGCAGATACTGTCTGAATTAATGAGAAAATTTCTCTTCCAATCGAGTCAGTCTCAGCACCAACATGGAGTCAGGATCTGGTGCAGCATTGCCACAGGGGAAAGGAACAGGAAGGGGGTAATGAGAGATCTAGTTTTAATTATGTAAGTTAATCTTGGACAAAATACCATTTCATAACCCCCATATGCATAAGCAGACATCAGGGTTTTTTTCTCTGACTTGTGCACATTTATTCCCTTCTGGGAAAGTCACTTTGTTTGCTGAATGTCAAGACCTCTATGCAAAAGGGCCAGAGGGTCAGAAAGACCCTTAAATGAGTGTGGCTGTGAGTACATGAGCAACGGCAGTACAAGGGGCTGGAACCTCAGCTGTAGGGGGTGGTAGTTGAGTCCCTTTCATATGCCAGAAATCTACACAGCAGAGATTACTGAAAAAGGTACGTTTCCTAGTTTGCCTTAAAGGTGTTGGATTCTGCATGTCTTGCTGCAGTATGCTATGGATTTGGCAAAGAATTTGCCCTGGTCAGTAAGTGCAGGGAGGAGACCTGGGAAAATGAAATTGAATTGCAGGTATGGCAGTGTTACTGGTATTATGTCACGTGACCAAACTGTTTTTCAGTCTATTTCTGCAAGTTATGTAAAGTTTACTAAAACTGTTAATGTTGTGTGAGCATTCACTTATAAATATATACAGAGTTCTCTTTTGTTTTGTAAATCAAGTGAAGAAAAAAAAAAGGTTTTTAGGAGATGGCTGTGTTTCAGCAACAGATTATCTGTTTCTATATTTTACTATTAATTTATTAAAAAGCTCATACTCCAGACAAAAGATCTGGCCATAGTGGATCAGATTTTTCTGAAGAAAAATCCTAATAGATTTACTCTCAAGACAAAGCATATCAAGTATTTTTTTTCTAGTTATTTCACATTTTATTGCCAGAAACAAATAGCAGAACTGCTTGTGTTGATGCAAGAGCTGCAGCGATGCTCAAAGCTTTGCATGAACATTTTGGTATGTTCCTGACTTTGTAAGGTCACTTTGGCTATTCAGAGGATTATATAAATCTGAACTTCCATTATTCCAACCCTTTGTTCACAGCTCCACCAGAACTTTGGAACAGTTTCTCAGAAGTAACTTGTATGAGAACCATAGTAATTGAGGTCAGAGGAGCCATATGTTTGATGAACTGCATGCTAGGAGCTGTGTTAAGTGGTCAGCATCCATCTGGAGATGAGGTTTTATCACTGAATAATTAACTGTGACCTTGCCTCTGATGGTCACTGTTTTGGACGGGGGGCTCCTGCCTTCTGAATGGACTTCAGCAGTTTTTACTTCTAAAAGAGGTTTTGAAGAGCTGCTTTTATGCTTCATGAAGCTTTTTTCCCTACTCTTCGGCAACTATCTAGTTTGGGGGCAGGGAGAGGTTTTGATTAAAAACTCAGTGAACGCACATTGGAGAAGTAGTTCTGGCTTCCTGGGAGCCAGTGCAGCTGAGAGAGGATAAACTACCATAATCTTTGTCATCGTATTGTTCTTCTATAAGGGAAACAGGTTGATGGTTTGCAGGTAAGGCAAGATTTATGCGTTCCTTTGCATGCAGCCAGGCCAGTCTGGGGACACAAGAAGGCACATGCCTGCCTTTGTGGTGGGGTTATCTACATGTGTGCTCTCAACACAGCCCATTCGAAGCCTTCCTGTAACTAAAGATGATTTTTTTCCTTTTAGCTTATCTGTCTCGTGTGCCAAACATCAGGTTTAGATTTATCTGTCTTACCATTCTTCACGCAATATGACTTGGTGTCTCAATATATTGCTCATCTGTGCTGGCTGTAGTGGAGGTGTGGACATATGTGTGTGCATGTGAAGTCAGACAAAATTTATAAGTTTCTTCTGCTTCATTGTTGCTGTGGGAATTGCAAGGGGAGAAACAAGAAAAAATATATTGTACTGCAGTATGTGCACATAGGTACTGTAATGCTGGAAAGTTTTCATTTGGCAGTAATCACGGGCTTATTTAACTAGCCTTGATGCCAAAATATTTTTGATTTTTATGTATTTTTCATATATGCATAGCTCTGTAGACTATTATTGTATAATTTCTTGGTTAACTCCAGTACTTTTCCTACCCTGTTAGACAAATACGTTCCTGAAATCCTATTCTAATCTTGCTTCTTTGGTGAACCAAGGCCATTTCAGTTTCCCATGTATTTAGACATAGACAATGTGGGCAATAAGCTAGGGGGAGCCTTCAGTAGGGGGCCAAACCAAGAAGGGGAAATTACTTCGTTAACTGTACTTTTAATTGGGGATTCTTGTCAATTATGCTAATCTGCTAAATTTATAAAAGTGTCGAAGCCCTATATCACGTGCATTCTGCCATAAATGCACCTGGAGGACCTTCCGTAAATGGCAACTGCTTTTTCTCATTTTAGTCTTGTTTGGCTTGTGATTTTAGGGCTGAAAAGGCATCAGTCTGATGAAAAAACGATAGTTGTGTATTGTACAGCTTTGTGTACAAGCTTGCTTTGTATCCTGTTAGCCTGCTGTTCACTGCTAGTTTTCCTCTTAGTCTTCGTTCTAGATTTTCTGAGGTTTTCTCAGTAATAAGATGCCAAACTTTCAGCTTATATAATGTTCTTCATGTTCCAACTTTAATTTCTGCTAACTTATTTTATACTTGGTAAAAATGTAATGTGCCTGTTTTGCCTGTAAGGAAATCTTGATCTCAGAAAATTCTGATCTTGAAAATTACCTTTTGAATGAAGGAGCTGGGCAGCTGTTGAGGTGAAATTGAGGTGAATGAGATGACATGCCATAGAACAGTTGCTTCTTTTAACACTCATAGAATGAGTAAATAATGTGAGTTTGGGGACATATATGTCTTTCTTAGAGTGACAGAATAAATTGTGCTACACATTTCCAAAAAGTAATATTTACTTCTGTTATTTATTCCTGTAGTAACAGTGACAGGTGAAAAGCAAAAGCAAATCCCTTCTTTCTTTCCCAGTGCAGTCTGCCTTCTTTTACAAGCAATTGCTCATGAGGTTCTAGTAACTAAGGGTCTTTGAGGGGCTATGAATGATCACCTCTGGTATCTGATGGTATAATCTCTGCCCTTCCATTTCTGGGCTAAATCATACTTTATGCAGGAGAGTAAGATAAAGGCTGTCATAGTTTGTGTTGATAGTTGTGGTTGAGGCACCTGGTAAGAGACTCTGCAGCCATACCCATCAGAGAGGGCTGTTCACTACAGGTACACCAGGATCTGATTCAGGAATGTGACGGGGAAGGATCCAGCATCTGGTGTAAGGCTTCCTGTCAGCTTCACTTGTCAAAAAATTGCTAGAGGGAACATGCAGAAAGCAATTGGGTAAAGGCCATCTATTTATTTATTTCATAGCACAGCTAAGTTAAACAACCGTCCAGCTGTTCAGTATTAATGATTCACTTCATCTACTTGGGCATGTCACTGCTTCAGAGGGATTTAAATCTTTTCAATTAAGGAATATTTTTCTCCTTTATGAAAAATCCAGATTATCTTTGGGTTGTTCTATCAGTGTCCTCTGAGGTATTTCACATCTTGCTGTGTGGGGAAACCTCAGATGAGGGATAAGGCATTGCTCTCCAGAAATTTCTCCATCACTTCTCTGTACAAACATCCCCAGTCAGTTATCTGGTGACAGCAACACCACTATTTCCTGGGGCACTGGTGAGGGTCGAGGATCATCTGAAACTTGAAGCCCCAGATCCCAGGCAACTGTGCTTAAAAGACAGTCTGTAGAGCTTCTCACAGAGTGCATAATAAACCATACTGCCTTTCCTAAGAGCAATACATGTTAGAGTACTTGTGTTTGAAATATGGATTCTGCTGCCTCTAGTATGATGATACATACCTCTTGGAATTTTTAGAGGGCTGTCAGTGTGGGATGCCTATAGGACTTTTAATCGTTTTCACTGTATACAGGATGGTATTTTGATCTCTGTGACTTGTTTGGGGACAGACAAATGAGTTATTGCCGGTGACCTCTCTTAACTTTCCTAGCAGAATTGCTTTTTATACCCTTCACTGCTAAGTGAAATTCTTTGGCTCACCTGAAAGGAGCAGTTTAAACCAGTCAAGTTTCTTTTTGAAATCAACTCAGTTCTTGATGTGAGAGTATCAAATACTTCTAGTAAGACTGCAGTCCTCTTATTAACCCAAGTTTCATACTGATGTAACTATTGATTTCCAGCACTATCTGACTAAGCTGGAGGGGTGGGGGAGCAAGCCAACAAAAAAGGGGAAAAAATCAGCCTGAAAGTTGAATTGACGTGAGGATCGTAACAAACATGTGAATGTGAAATGTGCAAAATTAATGGCACATGAAGCTGTGTGCTTGATTTACTGAATAGTCTCTACACACGCCTGCTTGTGTTACTTTTTCTTTTCATTAGCTACTTCAGGGCACTGGGCAGGAGGGGGGTTCTATCCCTTGGATGGTCTTTGAGGCAAAAATGATTAAGATTCTCTGTTTCTGATCTCTGGAGCCCTTCAAGCTAAGAATGCAACTCTCACTTTTTCATGCAGCTTAAAAGCAGGCAAGCTCAAAACTGCAGGCTTTATATTCCTAGGCATTGTCATGTCTAGGAAGATGCTTTCACTGTCAAAAATGGGTATAGAGGACCAGAGTATTTTGATGAACAAGAGAACAGCTTATCAATGTGCACACACACTGGAACTACATAAGACCAGGAGCTGCTTGTGTCTGGGGGTCCTACCATACCAAAGAACCAATGAGATAAGATATGACTGTTTCCACTGGTGAAGGGAAGCAATAAAACTATGCTCTCTGCCAGCATGATGCAATGAAAATCCCTGCTGGCACCAAATCCGGAGATCAGTATGACTTTGAGCTGCTTAGATACAGGAAGCCATTCACAAAGTCTAATTTCAGCCTGGTGAGGCTCATCTCTTTGTGCTCATCTTTAACACTTTTGTCCCCTGAGTCTGTTTCTGCACATCCTCTGCTCTCATGTGTGTCACTCTCATGTCACTGTAGCATCCCCAGTTTCCGTGTGTGTGCTCACACTCAGGAGAATTCAGTCAGAAAAATAGTAGGTGATGCCATAAATCTGTGAGTATGTTCTATCATCAGTAACACGGCACATATATTTGTGAGCAGAAAAAGAGTTCAGATGGAAGTAACTTTATATAATTTAAAAATCCAATGTATAGTCAAGTGTTAATTGAAAACGTTACAAAGTCTAGTATTGAGTATGCAATTTGAATTTTGGGTATGCTTAACTTGGTCAGCTGCCTCTCTGACCTTTTATTGCTCACCCCTGGGAAATACAAGTTCTGCTTGTCCTAAGAAAAGTCAACTCCTATTTGCCTTAGCTAAGTTTCCTAATGTGTTTCCTAATGAAGAGGAGATGCAGCCAGCCATCGGGCAGCACTCTCTTCTAGCTCACTCCACTGGCTGTAATGTCAGTAAATTCCTAGAGCTGTTTTGATTGCCAGACTCCAGACAAGAATACAGCTTGGTCATTTCACATTCTAATGTCACTGGCAGGATTAGAAGCCTGAAGGGGTTTGACAGCATATAAACATGACTTTTTTTGTATAGAAAAGTGAATCTTTATGGATTGGCTGTGTTGTTGTGTTTGGGTCTTTTAAACTTGTGCTCCCTTCACTCCCAATAGCCAAAAAAGAGGAAAGTTGAAGTAACAGTCGCGTAACTTGCAGCCCCTGTATATGATGCCTTTTACTCCTATGTGTGTGAACTGCTGCCCTGAATTTAAATTCCTCTTGTCTCCCCCGGAGGTGTTAACAAAGACCTCTACTTCTCTGCTTCCATGTGTGTCCTATCCATCTTCTTCTTTTTTAGAAGTCCTCAAAATAGGGAAGAATTGTGCCAACTTTGCTATGTTGCAAATACACAGTGCATGGAGGATGTGCACTCTCTGATGGTTTGCAGTTACTGTGTGTGTTTGTACGTATCCCCTCAAGGAGCTCAGCTGGACTTGTGGCATGGAAGTTGCCCTTCTGCCTTGTCATGGCCCTTGCCCTTGGTGTCAGTCCTGTTGCTAACCCCAGTGTCTGTGTTTGCTTCTAAATACTAACAACCCTGTGCTACCATGATTAACTTGTCAGGAAGACAGGACTTTCTGCTTTACTTACAGCAGAGGGTTAACTGAGTGTTGTGATAAACCTTCTTCGGAGGGAGAAGAAGGGCAGTGCACTTCACTTGCCCAGCCTGCTTTCGACACCCCAAAGGCAGGGAGACGCATCCTGCATGGAGTTTCTTGAGGATGTGCTTCCACACAACCCAACAGCTCTTGGCATAGCACGCCCTGCTCTCAAGCTTTGCCTTCACAGCAGTATCAGGATCATTTCATCACAACATCTGCAACAATGAAGAGAATAGCAGGCAGTAAGAATTTTGATACCTTCCATTTTTTTCTCATGCTATTTTTCAGCCCTAATCCCAAGATGAAAACTAAATGGGCAATTTCATGATGATTTGTGGAGTTGAAAGTTGCACTTTCATAGTCTCTGACCTGGGGGATATTTCTAGGGTAGAGAAGGCAGAGCAGTCTCAGCACTTGCTATCTGCAATACCCCACAGTAACGTAGAAATTAATCTCTTGTGTTTATTGTCTCCAAGTGGGAGCCTCAGCACTCGGGGTGACATGGGGAAGAGGGGAAGAAGGCAGAGTCTTCAGAAACTCCATCACTTGCACTAGCTGGAAATAAAAAAGAGTGACAAAATGGAGATGAGGTACCAGACTTCTGAGACCACAGTTGCTCTCTTGGAGGAGAGCCTCAAGTCAGCTGAATTTCTTGTCACATAAGACAGAAAGAACTATAGCCTAGAACATAATGGTGCTTGGGATGGATGAATCACAGTGTCTCTGCTTCATATGGACCCAAGCGCCTCTTGCTGTCTGTGGATGTTTTAGATCAGTAGGATGCATACTTGGAGCCAACCAGTTGCAGCAGATCTTGTGTCTGCCCAAACTCTGTTTGGATCATGCTAACTGTGGAAAGAGCCAGGCAAGTATGGTTTTTGCAAGCCAAGGATGGTGCCCTGCAGAGCTGATGGTGTCTGTTCCAGCATGTCAGACGGGAGAGGACAGCGTGGTGCATTAACTAAGTCCAGATGGCTTTGTGTGCGTGGACCCCTGGTGACTTCTGAGGTCTGCTGGGTATGAGTGGCTGCTTGGCTGAGGGCTGGAGGCTGGTGGTGGTGGAGGAGAGGTGACAAGCGAGTGCCTTCACAGAGACTCTGCCAGAGCCTCAGGTAGGGAACCAGGGGATAGCATCTCTCCTGACAGCATGGTGCATGCTGCAACCCATGGCATGTAAAGCAGGAAAGATGCTGCTCTTGGAAGGACCTGTGGAAGAAGTGTGTGGAGCTTGGCTCAGCTCTCCCTTGTGGAGGCTGCCTGGCTGTGCCTGGGGGTCCTGGATGGGGAGGAGAAAGAAAGACTTAGAAGGGTCCTGAAATGGCAGCAGGTGAGTCCCTCACTGTCTCCTGCAGCACAGCCTCAGCCTCTACTGCTTCCGGGATGTATTTCCTTAGCAAGGCTCGTATTCAGTAACCACAGAGACTATTAAATCTATGGTTATACCTTTAGGAAAAAAGAGTTATTAAAAATATTTTCCTCCTAGAATCTGTTTTCAATTCAAATGCAAGAGGTAAAAAAAAGTTCCAGAAATATTTTCACATCAGAAACTTGAGTGAAAAACCTTGTTTCTCTGTAAAGTAATGACTAACTGGTTGAAAACAATTGCTGCTTTTTTAAAATTACCTGTGTTGCTAGATTTTGATTATGACACTGAACTATGTGAATTTCACTTACGAAAAAAGGAAGAATTATAATCAGTTTGGGTTTTCTCCCTTAAAATTAATTAAGACTGTGACCATGCATTACTGTACATAAAGAAAAATAAACATCATCTTAGCAACTTTTCAAGAGATGGGAAAATGTCATTGGTCATCAGGAAAACAAGAGAGGTTTTTTCTTTATATATTAAATGTCCTTTTTAGATGCCACAGTAGTAATTAAGGGTGATCTGAATCCTATAACATGATTAATCAAGAAACCCACTTTCATGTATAACCTTTACAAAAAGTGTTACTCATAGTGTAGTCTTACACAGTTCGATTATGGAGATGTAATAAAAAGTTTGTTTTGCCTCCGGAGAAGTTGGGAGATTGTTGTCCTCACCTGGCCAATGCTGAGCAGCGCACATGTGAGAGAAAAAGGTGCTGCTGGGCTGGCAGCACGATGGCAACAGTGCTGTTTTGCAGGTGCTTGAGCTTGAAGCGCATTACATACCTGAGCCTTATGGTTTGACTACGTGCCTGAGTAGTGAAATGTGAAGCTTGCCCAACAGGCCCTGCTCGAGCTGTCTCTACGCAAATACTGCACTTTGAAGAAAAGTCTTTTTATATCCAGTCATTTCCCATAAACTTTTCAGAGCTGCAAGGCAATAGATTTCCTTGTATTAATCCAAATAGAATTCTTAAATAAGATAATGTAATCAAGTAAAAATAAATTTAATGTCTTGTGTTTAATATTCTTGTTAGAGTCCTTACAAATCAGGCAGAAATGGTAGGAAAAAAATTGATTAAGCATATGTCAGTAGTAAATAACAGAAGCCTGGATTACATCCAAGTCAGGTCATAACTGATTAATATGAGCAGCTGACTATATGTCTTCCCTGAATTCTGATGGTTTTAAGACTTTGGTAATACCAGTGTAGGATGCATACTGATGTATTTCAAAACCTAAGTCAAGCTTCTGTGGAAACTGATGCAAAACTATTTGTTAGCATATTTTAACAGCCTGGATACTACTTATCTTTAGATGTTGTTTGATGGTTGCTATTCAGTACTTCTAGCACTTTCCTAAAGTGCTAGCTCTAAGTGAAAGCAGAACACATTAGAGCAAGATGTGCTTTTTTAAGTACTGAAAATAAGCGGAGAATTGTAAAATAACATTTATTAAATGCTTGTTGCACAATAGGGCAATGCAGAACTTTAAGGAGTTCAGAGTTAGGGTTTCTGTATGTGGCAAGAGTAAGTTTCCCTTTGCAGTGTCTTTGAGCTTGGAGCCTCACAACACTGCTGCTTTGGTGTTTTGAGACCATGTTGTGGGACTGCCCATATTTTGGAAATTTTCTTTTAAATGGTTTAGGTTGTTTGTGAAATGTGGATAATCGTAAGGAACCTCTGTAAGTCTCTTAACACTTGTGGTCATGGTGCATGTTGGAAATCAACTGCAGCATCATGAGAATAGGTGAAGCCCACTCTTAAACAAGGGCTTGGGAGATGAAAGGCTCCCTGGGGCCACACTGCTGCTGGCCATCACCTCTGTGCTGTGCTTGGCCATCAGTGCAGCTCAGGTAAGAGTTCTGTGGCTGTGTGTTTCCAGCAGAAATGGTTCTTGGTGCAAGGTGTGCAAATGCAGCTGAATTGTCAGACCTCAGTTTGGTGCGTTTGTGCTGGGCCATGCCTGAGCTGGCTTTACTCACTGCGTGTATCCCTCGTTTGCCCGGTGTACTCAGAGCCTACGTGTCGCACACAACGAGGATCAGCTCCGTCATTAAGCATCACAACCTGTGACGTGTAAAACAACTGGGATGCAAATGAGCCCTGAAGAAATTAAATGGGATGCTCAGGGTCAAACACGGATCTCTCTAGACAATGACAAAAGGCTCCACATACTGGGTTTATGTACAAGTAGTGAATTGGGAGGTTACTTGCTCTGGACTTTCCATCATCAAAGCCTGTTCAGTAGCCTCTGCACTGGCTGCTGTGCCCACTGCTTGAACCAGAGGAACAGTTTCCCCAGATCCACCCTGAGTCTCCATGTAGTGGTCTGATTAACAATAGTTGTCTCCCTCTTATTTCTTTATTTTAATTGATAATTAGTCTAGCGTAGCTGATTAAGCGATTACTGTTGAAGTAGTTTAGCTGGATTGCATTCCATTTTTAAAAAATATTTCCTCTCTTCAGACACCTCTCTCCAGTGCTCTGTCTCAAGGTTTTATCTATGAATGATCTTGACCAATTTACTTTTACCCAATTATTATTGTAAATGCTTCAGTGGATTAAGAGAATGCATCTACTGTGATAGATTTGGATTGTAATAATTCAGTTGATATTTCCTCATTCAGATTTCCATTAAAAGTCATAGTTGACCTGAAGTAGGACCATGGCAGTGTGGCTGGCTGGCTGAAAGATGTGACACAAAGGGAGCACAGTGACATGGGAGGAAAAGGTGGCATGGTGGAGAGCTTCCAGAATCAATTGCAGGGCTTAATTCAAGTTTGTTGCTGATTGGGAAGATCTGTTATACAGGACACTAATGAAATTTGCAGGTGGTATTAAATTGGAAGACATTGAAACCCCACTGAAGAGAGAGAAGTTATCAGTGACCATGAGAAAAACAAGAGGAGTATCTACTAAAAACTGTTTCATTCTAAGAAAAGAGAAAGTATTTCTGAAGGAAGGTTATCACATGTAACATTGAAGACGGAGCAGAAAGCTTGGAGATAGAAATGCTGTCAGTGGGTGTCTCACTGCAGTTTAAGTACTCTATTTCTGTGTGTTATAACCATGAAAAAGCCACTGTAATTCTGGGAGCTGTTCCTGAAAATATCCTTTTCTGAACAGATTATTAACTGATATCGCAAGGCACTGTGTATGCTCTGCATGCTCACATAAAAATCAGGGGCGGAGGGGGAAATGAAACTGTATTTTATAACAGTTGGATGATACAGCCTGACATGCTTCATTCATGTACTGCACATGGAGCTTGTTTTTTGTTTATTGAAGCTTACATGGTGCAATGACTGGTTGTGTTTTCCTTTCTTTTTACAAATGGAAAAAGCATAACATGTTTTATTTCTATCTTTATTGAGTTACTGCTTTACTAGAAATGTTTCTACATAACTTGAAAACAATAATGAGGCTCATGCAGTCACCTTTCAATCTTTATTACGAAAGAGGAGCTAGAGAGATACGTCATGCCTGTGTAACATGTAAGTCTGTTGCTGGCTAGTTGCAAACCCCTGTCTGGAGCAGCATCAGTTACGGTAGTTTCTATGCGAGTTGAAAACTTTGTTTTGAGTACAAACACCTGATGAGGAATTCTCTGGAAATACATAAATCAATGTTAAAAGCTAGACATAGTTTGTTTCTTGTGCTTTATGGTGGACTTTTGGGCAGCTGGTGATATCTCCATGTGCTTATAGCCATAATAAGTAACTTGTGAAAGTACAGACGTTATCAAACCCGGGGTCAGCTCTAGGTGCCAGGAGCAGCTGAGTTGTTTTTCTGATGGCAGTGAAGGTGTTATTTGCAGCTTCTTTCACTGGCTGCTGGTGATTAAACTTCTAATAATCACAAGAAGATTTTAATTACATTTGGTCTTTCTAGGCTGTTTTGATATCAAGTGAACTTTTAAAAAGCCACAGTCGTCTTCCACAGAACTAAAAATGAATTGAAATTCTGCCATGCAATTTTGAGCTGACATTTTGATAATTACAGAGAAGAAGCTACATAAAAATAATATTCAGGCTGTATCAGGGCCCAAGGCTGTCCTTGTGCAGTGCACTCATGTTAGATCACTGGAACTGGGCAGTGCCTTGCAGAGCCTTGCCACAGAAATACCCGTGGCCAGAAAGGAGAGGGGAATTTGGGGCAAAGGGATGAAGGACAGAAATGTCTTTAGCAGAGCTGTGGCTGCAGTTTGCAGCTAGGCTGTGGGCTAAGTAGTGTGAGTTCTCCTGAATTTTGCACTGAGTTACCATATCAAATACAAATGCTATAGCTTTTGTCGTCGTCATTCTGGTTCTAAAGTGTTTTGATTTCTATCGAGAGTTATTTTGAGATAAATGTGTCAGACTCAGCAATATCCTATGCTGTTCCACTGTTCCTGTACGTGCACGGCACTTCGGCACCTTGTACCAGCATAGACTAAATTTAAGAAGTAAAAGAAAGTAACCATGTCATGATATTTATTAATAGGACATTAGTGACATATTGCAATATCTTGGGTGAAATTTTTTGTAATGCTAGCTAAATTCACAGACTGTTTGCAAATATGGCTGACTTTGAGAAATGTCCCAGCATTAGCTGGGACAAAGTCATATGTTTTACCGATGAATACTGCTCTCCTGAGAAGAATGAGATGCAGTAATGTCAGTGAGGAAGAACACAGCACATTTCAGAGTCCTTGTCTAAGACTGCGAGGTGGTTTCTGTTGATATCTCACCCACAAAAGTATGCCCTACACTCAAGCTAATTGTACTGTCCAAAGTCTCTGATATAAGTACAGAATAAAATTTGCATTGCCCACTTTTTTTGGCTACCAGCATTTTCAGAATTGGTGGATTTCCAGATTTCTTTGCTTAGGCTTTGCTCTGAGATGTGATTATTTAGTTGTTAGTCATACCCTGTTGGCATTGCAGTTTGCTTCTACCTTGTCTTGCAAGCCCTGTTCAGGGAGACAAAATTTTCTGTAGGTCTGATGTTTTGGGGGGTTTTTTTAAGGGATAATTCAGTGTTAGATGGATGAATGGATGAATATGCAGCTTTACTTGTTTGGGAGGTTGATAATGCATCAGAGCTGCACTGCACCAGTGTTAGGCTTTGTTAATCCTCAGCTCCTACTAGTCTGAAATATTTGTTACTGTTTTATATCAGTGAACATCTTCAGATTTGCTTTTCAGGAGTTTTCAACTGGATTCTAGAACCAAGGCTATTGGTGAATATTGGGTTCATGATGCATCAGTTGAAAATGCAGGTCTAGGCTGCTTGCTGCCTAATCATGTCTGGGAAGATGCCAGTGGGATCCAACAACCCCAGGAAGGTTGGCTGGTACAGTCTTAGAGTGCATGTTTGTGTTGCACCCTTATGCCACCAGCACAAGGGTTTCCGTCAGCATTTACTGTATGCGGTGGATGCTCCTGCCTTCCTTTTAGTAGGTCTTTTACTATGAAAGTGACAGATCTTGGGACTTCCCTTACCCTCTGAAAATAGATTAAAAGGTTAGAACATTAAGATTAAAAGGTTAAAAACAAACTGATGTCCAGAGTCCTAAGTATCCCACCTCAACAGGAGTTCTGTACAAAATGCTCCCACAGAATTGAACCTGAAGTAGAGCATGATCCGTGGGTCTCAGAAAGTCGAGGGCCTGCTGGCAGTGTGCTTCTGATGATGGCTGCTCCATCCCCCTCACCTGAGCTTCTGGTACAGCTGAGTCTCCAAAAAGCTGTCCTGAGCTATTGTTTTACATCTGGTAATATTTAATAAGCTAAAGGGGTTTTTACGTGGCTAAAAGCTGATGCCATAAAGACAAAAGCATAGAAGAGACAACCTGTCTAGGCTAGCAGAATGGTATCATGAGGTTAGATGAAGTGTTTTGTACTTCACGACAGATTATCACAGAGAGAAATGCGAGCTTTGTTTTGTAAACATGGCAGGCTTTGTTGTTGTCATTTGTGCAGTGACGAAAGCAAGGTCATGTCTGTGATTTGCTTGTTCAGACTTTCAGCTTGGGCTGGGTAAGTGATGTGAGTAGTAACCAAGCGAGGCCTGCTTCACTGAAAGGCAAGTTGGACAGAAAGCAAGTAACAACTTTAAAAACGTGTAAGCGAAGTTAACAACCCTTGTGCAATAGCAAGGTTGTTCTATTGGATGTGTTGATCCCAGCATTCCTGGACCTGGAAAAGTCTTTAACTCATAATAAACAAATACAAATGCTTTGGAATTTAGCAGTAAGTTCTAATGCTATAGAAAAGACCAGTTATGTTGGTCTGCTGTAGTGGTTTTTTCAATAACTCATCAGTGATAGAATAAATACAGGCTGCAGCACTTAACTAGGCTGTGGGAAAGTTATATTAATGGCAAAAAAAAGGAAAAGGAAGTATTAATTGTAGTGAACAACTGTGATACATCTGAAGTTGCATATTATCTACCTCCAGGTAGCGATGAAGCTGTGATAGAACATCTAGTTCAAATCTTTCCACCTCCGAAGGGAATAAATTAGAAAATACAACAACCAAAATAACTCTGAATTCTTTGGAGTTACCATCATTAAACAGAAAATGAGAGTGAATATTTAATTACATTTGCACTCAGGCTGGAAAGTATGGGCTCGTGCAGCTTTACTGCTGGTCAAGACTGTATTCACTGGAAAGTGATGCGTTTCTGCCTGGCAATCCTTCAAATTCAGCCTCCCAAAAGGACTTTGGGAGGGTTTGGGTGAGTGAAGGCATCAGATGCAATTACAAAAAGGATCAGAAGATCAAAGAGCAAGACTGAATGCAGTGTAGGAGAAGGCTGCAAAGCAAAGCTGCAGGGAGAAAATACTGAAGAAAAAGTTAAAAAGCTTGAAATTTTTTCAGGCACCAAAGGAACAAGAGGTCCCTGAAAAATTCAGCAGGACTTCAAGAAGCAATTTATTGACAAAAGCAGCAGACATTTCTCAGATTTGATGAGTTCTCAGCCTCAGTGCTCACCTGGCAAGGTGGAGGTCAGACATCACCTTGATAGAAACCTGCCATGAGGAGGAGAGGAAATGCTGGATGAAATTTTGCTTACTCAAGATCATCCAAAATGTAATGAGCCTGTGATGCCTCCCAGTGTTCCAGGAAGACAACTTTGGTGAAGTGATGCTTTATTAACTTCAAGCAGCCCAAGGATCAGATAATGTAGTAAGATTTTTCTTTGTGTGTGTGCTCACCCTCTGTACCCTAATTCAGTATTTCAGGTATTTTTACATTTGTGGGCAAAGCTGACTGTGAGACTGAAGGCAAAGCCTGTAACAAACCTCTCAATTATTTATTCATCTTGCTCATCATCCCATGTGATGCCCTACAGCTCAGCTCCTTCCTTCAGCTGCTTTGGAACCTGTTGAGTTCCAGTTTCATTGCTGTCTGACCTTGGACATAGGGTGCAACTGAGGCACAGTGAACACTGGCAATATGGATATGAGGTAGCATTAGACCTCATCCTCTAGATTCAGCACAAGATAAAGCTAGTGTCAGATATTTGGATGCTGAGGAAAGATTTGGTGCATGTGAAATACAGAATATTTATCCACAAGTAGAATTTCTCTAAAATTGTTTCAAGTTTGCTGCTTGTAATGGTTTGTTTGCTTATGGAGTTTGTTTTCTAGAGCTGGACACCTTCCATTCCCAGCTTCTGAGCTGTGTTGAGCATCTTGCAGAGTCAGGGCATATAAGCTCTTTGTAGGAAACAGCTTTTCTCAGCCATAGTTAGTCCTCTATTCTTGTAGGCCATGAATCTCTGTAACTTCATTCAGTCATCCAGTGGAGAGATTTGTTGCTCATCACCAGAGCAGCAAGTGCCTTCTCAGGTTTATCTATGACATGGCACAGCATATTTTATATGTGACATTCCTTTAAAAATGTTACTAATGTTCAAGTGGGTGTACTGATGGAACAATTTCAAATGCATATGTTGCCACTGATCTCCTTGGTGCTGTCTGGACCAGTCATTTTCATGTGTGAATACTTATGCTAATCCATGCCTCGTTAATATATTAAGTATCAATTTGCATAAACAAGGTTGTTGAATGGTGTAATTTAAATGCTAGGCACAGCTATTTTGCCTGTGACAGGAAGGTATGAAAAATAATTGTAATAAATATTGATAATAAAGCAGCAACAGAGAAATTGCTTTTGAATGGCTCTATAACAACCAGAACACAAGTTCTGGGTTGTAGATTTACAGTGCATCAGTTCTCAAAGAAGCGTGGATTTACTGGCAGAAAGGTTTGTGTATTTGCTAAGGTAAAAAGAAATGAAATTATCAGGAATGCTTTTCATTTTATTAATTTTTTTCCTGCTGCTTTGTAACATCTGTCCCATGAAGCTGACTTGTGAATCAGACATGAGTGACAGAGCCCCTTTTGACTTGGCTCTTACTTCAAATGGAGAATTCCAGCACTAGCTCAGGCTTAGCCCTGGCACAAGCCCTTCTTCAGTATCAGCTCAGTGCTGGAAGAAGTGCCTCTAGGATCTGTTCATTGTTCAGAGCCACGGCTAGCAAGGTTAAACTTCTGCCTCAGCTTAAGACAGCTCCTTCTGGCCTTTTGGAGTGGGAGCTGACCTCCCGCGTGGATGTTGGGCAACACTGGGAACACGAAGTCGTGTGAGCTGACCTATGCTCACTGTCTGGAGCTGTGAGCACTTGTGCCAGAGCTCTGCTTACAAGGGTGAGCCTGCAGCTGGATGTATACATGTATTTCTCTATCTCCAGTTTCTAGAACAATGGCTATACATGTGTTTGGGTACATTTTAAGTATTTGACAAAGCATAATCTGAATTTCAGTTTGGAATCTGAGTCTTCAGGTAAATGGCAGCAAGGAGAAAAATAACCAGGAGACTCAGGAAATAATTTTGTTCCCACTAATGTATTTTTAGAGTGAATTTTAAAGTTTTGTGCCAAAAAAAATAGAGAATATGCTCAATTTTTGTGTAACACTTTCTCAAATTTCAGCAATTTATGAAATTGTCATTGTGGCTTTCCTCAGAATTTAGCCTGGTAGAGTAGGGCTGATCCTGGTGCAACAAGAATTTCTTTTCTTTTTACTCCTATTTTTTCCATCTCTTCCCAAGTCATTGGCAATAATTCCTAGTTATTGCAGGACACTGTTTTGTTTAGATTGCCAGGCCCATATTAGAAGGCTGGGAAAGGTCAGAGCACTCCAGTAGATGATTTATTGTAAGAGGTCAGGTGAGTCTTAGATTTACATACCCACAGCAGGGACAAATAATTTTATTTGTGTGTTTTTACTTCTGTATCTTGCACAAGTGAAGCGAGTGACTCCACTAAGATTAGAAACAGTGAACTCTCATTCCCATTTTTTTCTCTGTTGTTGTTCAGTGAATTTGGAGGGTTTTTTATTTTTTCATGTGAAAGGTCAGGGCAATATTAGTGTTTCTCATTTAGACTCATTAAAGAGAAAATAATATGTATTTTAGGTTTTGAAATGGTACTATAGTCTGAATGTCATAGGGGAAAATGACTTCATGGATAATGCTGTTCTGTGTTTGTCACGTTAGGGTTTGCAGCTTTAGCTTAAACCTGACATCTGCCTGTCTCTCTATGCCCCCGTTCATACACAAACTTACTTGCAATTTGTGGCTGTGCTGGGGGGGTGGGTTGCTGCATCCAGGGGCTTCTGTAAATTAGGGAGGGTAAAGGTACAGGCAGAGCAGCATTGGTAGGTGCTCCTCTACTCTGGAGCCCTGCAAAGCCCTCTGCCCACCTCTGGCCCAACTTGAATCCTGTAAGTTCCTCAGGGCTGCTTTATTCCAGGGCTTTTTCCACTGGATTAATGAAATCTTGCTGACAATCTTCATGAGAGAAGATTACAGAAGATTTGTTTCATGTGAATTGGCTATTAATGTTTTTGCTGTTGCTGCTTTGGCAAGAATGAATTCTGAACCAAGGAGTAAGTCTGCTGTGGAAGCCAACTGGAGGGAATCTGAAAAGAAAACAAGAGCTGACTAGAATTACTGATCTGCATGTAACTTCTCAGTAGTTATTGATTAGCTTCATGCAAAAATTGCCAATCTGTAGTTGTCTAGGTAGTTAATCTGAGCTCCATGGTAAGGCAGTGGTTTGTGTAGCTTTGCTTTTGCTGAGAGGCACCCCCAGTGACACCCTGCTCCTCTATGACGATGAAAAAATTCCCACTCTGTGCAGGTTAGCAGCAGGGTTTTACTGAGGAGGGATCTGTGGGAATGTTAATCAATCACCCATTTTCCAGTATATGAGTAAAACACTGACTGCCCCACAAGAAATCCAAACAGGTCAGACAGCAGCCGGTAACCCTGTGTTTGCTGTGGTAGATACCTGGTTTGCCCAAAAAAGATGAATGCCCTGTCTCGGTGTCCATGTGGTCTGTGGGTCAAAATAAATCTCCTGTAACAAGGAACAGAATTTGTATACTACATGCACTAATCTAAGTATGGCTCAACTTTTTGGACTTCTGAAAATATGTTCTGGATGCCGATAGAGGAGGGGGAAACAGCAAAAATGATGCATTTTCTGTATGTGTGAAAAGTGCTCGATAGACAAGAGACTAATTTTGTTCCTTTTGTCCATATACTTTGGTTTGGGGACTGTGCATGCGATGTGTGAACATTTGACTGACCCCTGTGTGTATGTGAAATTGGCCAGGCTCCCTGAAGTGCGTGGTGCGCTGCTCCTTCCTGCAGCTGAGGGTTTGGTCCCGGTAGCACAGCAGGGAGGCTGCTTCCCTGTCAGCACTTCTGTGCCTGAGAGATAAGCATGGCTTGTTCAACCCCCAGAATCATATTCTATAGAAGGTTTGGATTGGAAGGGGCCTTAAAGGCCATCTTGTTCCTACCCCCTGCCATGGGCTGGGACACCTTTCACTGGACAGGTTGCTCCAAGCCCCATCCAGCTTTGCCTGGAACTCACACTTGAAGATGAGATATTCCAAAAAGTTGATGCTCAGTCTTGACGATACCGTCAAATAAGTAAATTAAAAGTAGTGCAGACATTCTGATCTGAATTTATGCATTTGCGTTTGCTTTCGTTGGGGTTATTGCACACATTAGTGTGTTGCCAGCACTGGAAGTAGTGCCACAATGTGTCTCAGAGCTGTCTCCACCCTTCCATTGGTACATCTTGAAATGGAGTATTTTTAATTAGTTATTAACTCCAGAGAGTATCTGGATTGGTGTATTGAACAGAATTTGATAATATCTGCCACCAATAATGTGATTTGGGGAGCACTTCAGCAGCAAGATAAAAGTTATTATATAATTGTAACAGTAGTAATTCAGTCCACCAGCTAGCATGGGAGGAATAGCATATATCCCTTTTATTAGAAGCATTCTTCATCTGCTGTGACCTTAACGTGAGTTCTCTCACAAAAATGAAGTTAAAATGGAGTTATAGATGGAAATACTCACTGGTACTGCTGACAGACTCATATTACAGAGACACTGCAGTTATTCCCCAAAAGATGTGACGCTATGCAAAATGCAGAAATCTCCAGATATGTCAAGATTTTTGAGTGTCTTACCAGTGTATTTTTCACGTCATATCTTTGTAGCTCTACATACTTCTGCCATATAAGAATGCAGCTGAATCTAGATAAAAACTGGCTTAAGAAACAGATTTTTTTTCCAAACCTTTTTTCCCAAAAAGAATGCTGTTTTCCTTTGGTCAGAGGAAGGTTGGATTTGGCTCCCATTAAGATTTCAGGACTTCGTAAGTCCTGAAAACATTTATTGGAAATGTCAGTTATTTTAACAGCTTGGAAGCTACCTGAAATTATTTCTTTTTGTGAAATCCAGTGTAGAACAAACCTTGTTTTGTCCCATGGGTCTCCTGGTAAGGAGGTTTCAGTTTGTAGATCACCCTGTTACACTACTTTCTTAGTCATCCCCAATCCCACTTAATTTACATTACTTGTATATGTATGCTGTAGTGATGAGCTTTATGGTACAATCTAGTCTTTGTTTTAATTTGGTGAATGACTTCAGTGTACTGACTGCTGGCAGTAGTGTCACAGACCTTGTGGTTTCCATAGGGATGATGGAATTTCCCGTGATTGTTTCATAGATAACTGATAAACAACTGCCCTTCCTAAGCTTGCTTTTGTCTGGAATTGCTGTAGCTATACCGAGGTATCAGGTACAGTCTGGTTTTGGTTGGATATTCAGGGCAGGTGCCACGTCTGAACTTCAAAGCCTGTTTATGTCCACTCTGCAGCAAAGTCTGCTCCATCCTGCACAGATGTAGTGTAGTTCAATACACAATAACGACAAAGCAAAATATTCCCAGGCGATCTGCTAGACTGATGCTAATGTACTGAGGTGCGCCTTTGTGTCAGAACCAAGCTCTGAATTTACTGCAGGCAGGTTTACAGGCAGAGCATCAGGAGATGTGCATTTGCAGGATGGAAAATTCAGGGAGACATCAACCTGGGTGTTTGGTGTGCAAGACATTTGGGAGATGTGGGTGCTTACTTACTTAATGCTTATTTTAAGGAAGCTTGCCAAGGTAATCTCTATGTTAAGGCATTGTTAACCATTTTAACCAGCTTCAACAGCAAACATTTTACTGGAATAATATTACCTTTTTTTTCCAGCATGAAAGATGATAGCATAAAACATAAACATAAAATTATGAATCCTCATTAAGAAAGCTGTGCTTAATTTAAGAAATGATACAATTAGTGTTGTGCATCATTTCACCTAAAGCATAATGCTATTAATGATAACTAAAAATTCTGACTTCTCTAGAGCACCTTCTAGCAAGACCTGACTAGGGAAGTGAGTGTTCATGCCTGGCGTGCGTTCCTTGCACATTCAGAATGAAACAGTACCAATTACTTTCTCGGGTGGCCAGGAAGGTCAACACTACCCCAGCTTATACCAGCAATAGTGTGGCCAGCAGGACCAGGGCAGTGACCGTCCCCCGCCCTGGGCACTGGTGAGGCCATTCCTTGAATCCTGAGGTCAGTTTTGGGCCCTTCATGACAAAAAGGACATCAAGGAGCTGAAGCATGTCCAGAGAAGGACCATGGAGCTGGGGAAGTGTCTGAAGCACAGGTCTGATGAGGAGCAGATGAGGCAACTCAGGAGGCTCAGCCTGGAGAAAAGGAGGTGCAGGGGCACTGTCTCACTCTCTACAACTCCCTGACAGGAGATCAGAGGCAGGTGAGGGTCAGGCTATGCTCCCAGATTGTAGTGACGGAACAAGAGGAAACAGCCTCAAGTTGCACCAGGAGAGGTTTAGATTGGATGTCAAGGAAAATTTCTTCACTGAAAGTACTGTTAAGCCCTGTCACAGGCTGCCCAGGGAAGTGATGGAGTCACAGTCCCTGGAACTGTTTAAAAGACATGTGGATGTGGTACTTGGGGACAAGGTTTAGTGATAGACTCGGCAGTGTTGGATAATGGTTGGACTTGATTATCTTAGAGGGCTTTTCCAACCTAAAAGATTCTATGATTAAATGTACAAACGGAATATATTCTTATTTAGCATATGTTTTGCCTGATGTGATTTAACTTGGCACTAGCTGAACTTACCTAGGGGTGTCTAATGGCTGCTTCTGTTCTCTTTTACAAGGCCCTATAGTGAGAAATGAGATGTGAAAAAACAGCTGGTTAACTGTCCACATTAGTTACCCAGAGGTTTGTGCATCTGCTCAGTGACCTGAATTGTATGTAGTTAGTTGGGCCCATTTCTGTCAAGTGCACTAAAGCAAAAGGAAAGGAGAGATTCGAGATCATCTGGATGTCTTCTCTACTCTTTTCTCCTCCCTAAAGTAGTCATCCATGGAAATACCAAATAATTAAAAACTGCCTTTTCTTTCTCAGTGAGGCCTCTGACCATTATTACAAGACAGAAATGAAGCTGGCTGTTAACCTGGATTGACATTCAGTGTTCACATTCTTTATACAGCTTTGATATATTCTCTTTAATGCTTCTTGGAACAAACCACCACTGAATTCCTGTCTGTCACTCAGCTTGCTTAGTCTGTAAGTTCCAACAGTGCTGAGCTGACGCTGGGTGTATGAGCAAGGGAGGAAGTACATGCCACACTCAGCAGTTGGGAGAGATGTCCTTGTCATCACACACATGACCAGATGTGTTCCCTGGGATCCTTCTGTGTGCTTGGTCACAACATGCCTCACTCTGAGCCTGTGAATTTAGCTGTATGCTTGTCTGTAATGTTCAGGGAGGCTGTGATGTGATAGAAATGCTTATGTATGAAGGTGAAAAGGTGATTTACCAAGCTTTGGGTTTGTGCACGTACCTGGTACTCAGTGCTGGCTGCTTGATGTTCCCTGTGGTGTTTTTAGCAGCCAAGTGCCTATTTTGTGACTATTGCTATGGTGGCAGTCAGTGCTATCACAGAGATTGGGAATAAATGCCCACCTGGCAGCCAGGTTATCATATTCCCCTTACACAGGCCAGTCTTGATCAGGCTTTGTGGGACATGATGTGATGCAGCATCTGCCCTGGCCTTTCTTCATGCAAAGGGAAAAGGCTTTTGGCATCTTCTATTACTGTCTCACTATCTGTCAAAATTCCCTTAAAAACCCATTCATTCATTCTGTATGTGAGAGATGCCTTAACACATTACATGCATATCCATATACTGCTTTTCAAATGACATTAACTCTTTCTGGTGTGGTTTCCACAGTCCAGCACTGTGTCCTGGTTCTCAGCCTTCTCTGTGGCCTGACAGTTCCTCAGGGTTTTCTACTTCAAACTGTCTTGAAGTTCCTCATGCATGGATTTGATAATTTTGAAAGGTAGGGCTTCACTTGGCACAATATGCAAACAGATTTCATGGGGTAATAGACAGTTTTTCATTACTGAAACGTGAGCTTTTTCCTCCTCAGGCATCACTGTAATGGCATCTTGAGAACCAAAGATTGCAGTTCTTGATTCCGCTGCATGAAGCCTCCTCTCAAGTGTCTTTGGTTGTGACAGACACGCTCTTACTCTGAGTGCTGGCTCAATAGCCTGGTTTCAGAACCTACCCCTGTCCTTCCCCTCCCATCTGAATGCTGTTATGAAATTCTTCCAGTTTTTATGTTTCCTTATCACTAAATCACACCTTTTACTGACAACTTCCTTGCCAAAGCCTTGTGTTTTGGAGTGCCCACAGCCATTTCCTTCTTCCTGCTTCCTGGACTCTGCTCAGCTCTCTCCTTTCTCCAGATGGGTTCATATCACTGTTGTTCGCCACCTTCCTTTGTATTTTGTCACAGCAGTGCTGGCAGTCTTTTGTGATCATCTCCTGCCTCTCTAGCCTTCTGCCTTGCTGACGTTTCTTCTTGTCAACTTTACACAGTTTAGCACAGTGTCCTGCTGCCTGTCTGTTGTCATTCACTCCCACTGGCAGTGGTGTGCCAGGACAACCATGTGCCAGGACAACCATGTGCCAGGACTGCTGTGCTCACTGGTCCTGCAGCATGCCCCCTCTCCATCAGGCATTTCTCCATGCTACCCTTTGGGCAAGTGCTTTGCCTGGGTTTTTTGTCTCTCCTATTCTTTCAGCTTTTTATCTGGAATCAGTGTCCCCCTGTTTACAGAAGAAATACTCCAACCAAAGATATAAAACAGTATCTACCTTGTGTTTTGTTGAAGTTGTCACTAGAAATATGAAGTATTCCCTTCCCGAGCTCTCAGCTGTCTGAGTGTGACATCCCTAGGGCAAACATTAGGGCTGCTCTGTGTAGATTTCCCCAGTTTTACTATTATAACAAAGAAGAACCAGCAGACAAAAATGTAGTTTTATTTTCAGCTCTCATTATATTGTGTCACATAGGTTGAACAGTCCCTTGTTCTTTTTTCATTTAATTTCCTTAAAGTACATAAATGTGTATGTCTATGCATACCCATGTACAGCTGCAGTGGAGACTGCTTTGGTATTTGCAAGGAGGGCCAGGGCTGCACAGGAACATCTGATCTTGGGTTCAGGATACCAGTGTTTGACTACTTGCTCTGAGAATAGGATGCAAAATTCCAGCTCCATTTTTCTGCTCTCCTCCTCGGGATGTTAAAGAGAAGACGCACCCCTTATTGCTCAGACCTCACCACCTGGGTTTTTGTTCCTTGTTTGGTGGCATGAAGTGACTGTTGTATTTACTTTGGCTTTGCATAGCTGTATTTGCTATAGCCTGGAAGGTATGTGGCTTTCCAACACTCTAATATTGTCCCTGCCTTAGTTAAATAAGAATCTAGATGATCCCACAGCTTAAAGTCTCATCTACTCCATCTGTTTTCTGAGCATTGTTATTCACCAGCTTTCATGAAATGAAAAATATATTTCCATCAAAATGGAAAGGAGGACCTCTAGCCTTTGGAGTCTGACAAAGCCTGAGAATTTGCTTTGGGCCTGCAAAGGTGCAGTAATGAATCTTTTGATGGCTCCTGTTCTGCTGTGTTGTCCTTACAGAGAGCAAAAGATACCTTTGAAAACATCCCCGTTTATTATAACAGCTCATGAGCGGAGAAAAAGAGGATGAAATTAGGTTCTTGATTGTTGTTGCTTTTATGGAAGAAACATTTCCAAAAAGTAGCTGCTGGAAAAACAATATATGTATGGTGAATTTTGACTTAGTGAAAACCTAGAGTAGGCAAACCAGGTAAGTCTGGGTTGGCTAATACCAGTTGACAAAAAGGTAAATGATGGCCCACCAAGATCCCCAGACACTTTTTGCAGGTATAGACCAGCAAAAACCCACCTCATCTGGGTGTCTCTGTGATCAAGCTGGTTCCAAGGGCAGAGCAGATTGCCCCATGCTGCTTTCATTTATCCCTGTAGGTCTTCGCAGGAGCTCTGTGTGTTTGCTTGGCAGATGGATTTAGCTGTCAATCTTCCTGCTTTGAACTGAGCTGATTTCAGTAAGTTAGTGATACATATTTGCAGTAAAGAAACCTACCTTAAATGCATTGGTTAGTGTAGTTGCAACCTGAGCAGTCTAATCAAAGTTATTTTTATTTTTAATAATAGCAGGGAAATAAAGGAAAATTATGATTAGTACTGCAAGAGGAGTGGTGAGCCTGCCTCTTTTCCTGCTTCCTGCAGTCCTGCAGGGTCAGTATGGAGGGGCTGCACTATGGAGCCTTCTCAGCATCCCAAGCTGTATGCATGCAGTTGTGATGGTGAGGATTTCTTCTTCTCTTCAATGCCCAGCTGGAGCTGTTTTGATTCATTTCCTAATAGGCATTGCACCTTGGTCTTCCTTAGTTGGTCTGCCACTGTGTGGAGTGCTCCTGCTTGGAGCCTTAGCGCCGAGATGATGTGAAGGATGAGTCCTTTGACATTGGGGAATGTCTGGGGTGCTCTGGCATGTTGAGGTGGATGTGCTTTCTCTAACTTCTCATTCAAGCAAGCAACAACACTGGAAATTGAGCTGGCAGTGGCTCAGGAAGGCTCCTGCCAGAACCTTGGGCTTAGGGTCAGGCAAAGCACTCAGCAGTGGATGTTCTGGCACACACAGCTAAGAACAGCAACTGGTTAAAAATTTCCTAGGCAACAGAAACTCTCATATCATTCTCTTAGAAAAGGATTATTTTCTTGCTTGCTTTTGATTTTATTTTTTCATTCAGATAGCCAAGTCTCAGTTTCTCATTAACTGCTTTATAAATCAGAGGGAACTGGAAAAGAGGGCAAGAGCTTGTGGGCAGCTCTCTTGGTGCATGGGCAGCTTCTATGAGGGGATTTTGTGTTGGTGCTTCTGCATGAGTGCAAAATGCATGTGTCTTGCTTCCCATGGCTGGCATCCCTCATGGAGGAATCCATGCCCAGAGTATTGCAGGAGTAACTGTCTGTACTGCTGAGAACACCCAGCTTGTCACCGTGGCTGGAAGTGGTTTTGTGCCAAAGCACTGGGCAGTAATTGGGCTGGGGTTGGTGGGTCCCTGTTTTAGATATTTGACCAGTCTACAGCTGAGGGGAGTTGAGCTGAGAGCAGCAGTCCTGGCATTTCTGTGTCAGTGCTTGAGTGGCATCACCCCAGCTCCCAGGCTGCTACTTATATGCTCTCAGTTGCCTGCCTGAAAGATTCTGTTTAATTATAGAGATTTTTGCATGTTTACATTTTTTAATAGAAATTTAATTTACAGAGAAACTGCTCTATGGAGTACCTTCTCAGGTGAGGAGAAAGTCACCTCTGCCTTAAAGTGAAGCACTCCTTGGGTAAGTGTAAAATGCTTCCCTGAAACAAGTGTTAGTTATGAAATATGAAAAATTAAAATCTTTTATTCTAAAGAACCTAGAAACTCTGACCAAGGTTTCATTCCTAAAATACTCAGAAGGGAAGTGGAATTAGTCCCTTCAAGCTCTATTTAGGCTTTCAAAGCAGAACGTATCTTGAAGCACACAAAGCTGATAGATACAGAGTAGATGGATGATAAGGGCTTGCTGTAAACAGGCAGTTTTCAAGTTTTATTTGTGTTCCTGTTATGTGAGTGCTCGTTGCTGCACTTTGAGAGAGAAAAAATTACATCAGAGTGAATTTCACCAATGCCCAGAATTGTAAAATCTGGATATATGTGAGGCATTCCCTTGCTAGTCCTGCAGGCCATATGTGCCTTGCAGGAGAGGATGGCTGATAACCCAGGAGTGTCATCCCATGGTAACAGTGCTTACATAGGTGGTATTTTCCTGGCAATAGTCGAGATTCCTGGATGATGAAAAAAAACAACCTCCCCCTCTACTTTCCTGTGTATACCCACAAGAATCCCAGAAATGTGTCATTCAGGACACATACAATGCAAGTGTGGTCTGGCCCTGATTTGCACTAGTAGTTGTCTTTAGTGGGAAGAGGACCTGATCCTGCATCAGTGTGCAGAGCTGTACCAATCCCTGTGACCTTGCTCCTGGGAGATTTCCATCCCGTACTGGTATCAGCTAGCTGGTGATATGACTGCCTGATTGAAGATGCTATATTTGCATTTATCAAAAATAGTAAACTTCTTTTTCTGACCAAGCCTTCTGGCTGCATCCAGAATCATTGTCAGTGTCTTACTGCTTTGCTCTGATGCTTCAGTCTCACAGATGCTTATTAAAAGCAATAGTACAGAGTTATGAGGCAGAAAGAAATCAGGAAGAAATCAGTGAATAGTAATAGGTCATGATTTTAGTAGTCAGTAGACAGAGTTTAGATGGTATACAGCAGTGGTAAAAGGATGGAACAGGGTTTAACAGGCAGACAATAGTGATGGATTAATGGTGACCAGCAGGGTCACGTCTGCCCTGCTAACCTAGCTCAAGGAGATCAGTACCCAGTACTTGGCTGAGGATGTACACAGGCTTCTGCTGGAGCAAACATAGCCTGATGGACCCCTTGCTGTATCTGTGCATGCCTAGCATGTGTCTGCCCATCATCTGACTGACACTTGTGGCCCCTTCCCATGGGAGACTCTCCCCTCCTTAGCAGTAACAGGTGGAATGGTCACACAAGTCATCTGTTGGGTGAATTTTTGTGGGAAAGGGGATGGATTTAGGCAGCACAAGCATCATGAAGCAGTACCTACCCTTAGCTATGCAAGCGCTTAAAAACTGTGCTAAATCATACTGTGAGAGAGCCCCATAATGTGCTGCTGGGGTTTCTCCCTGCACTGGGAAGTGAGTGGTGGTTGGGCTCTGTAGTGCTGCACATCCATTCTGGGGGCTGCAGTCAGGTTTGGCACAATATGGTGTCTCCTTTCCCTGATGTACTTTTGGTCCTCTTACAGCATCTCTTACCCAGGATGCTGACTTAGGTACCCACACAGCTACAACTGTGCATTTCACCATCACAGTCAGAGCTCAGGCAGCTTCTTATTTCTAAAGGAAATACTCTGAAAAATATTCACCTCCTCAGATAAAGGATGTCCACCAGCACTTGTTACATCTCAAAGTGTTCTCTCCGAGGTTGATATGTTTGAATGATCATCTTTTGAGGAAAGAGAATTCCTGCCTGCTGTGGCAAATACCCTAATTTTTTAGTGTTTATGATGCCTCTGTTCCTCTGAGGTCTTGGTTTTCAGCTGTGAAAGAAAGTGTCTGCTTCTGAACTGGGGATTTACAATTCTGTGCTCATCTGCCTAGGCACAGACATGGTCCCTCCTCTTGTCCCTATTCTTGTATATTTGAGTCATATCATACAAATAAAAATGTATGTAACTGCTTATTCCTATGATTTCTTAGGGACCTGTAAATACTGATTTCCAGCCAAGACAGATCTTTTATTTCTTTCAAGTTTTAAAGAAAACGGAATATTTACATTTGCCCTTTGCCTTCATATGCCATGCTGTTTCAAGTAAACAACAGTGCAGCATCAGGGGTGCAATTTTGTCTTTCCAAATTACTTCCTTCTTGGGTGTCTCACCATATGGACAACCTGACCTGTCACTCCCAGACTGAGCTCTTTCTGCATGGCTGGGATCCAACTGATGTCAAAAGGAATCCTGAAGCCACCTACTTTCAAGGTACTTTTTGATGTAAGGACTTTGTAGGCAGGTGGGGTCTGTCTCTTCTTCCAAGTAACAAGTGATAGAACAAGAGGAATTGGCCTCAAGGGGAGGTGTAGGTTGGATATTAGGAAAAATTCCTTCACCAAAAGGGTGGTCAAGCACTGGCACAGGCTGCCCAGGGTAGTGGGAGAGTCACCATTCCTGGACATATTTAAAAGACATGTAGATGGGGCACTTGAGGAAATGGTGGAGTAGTGGCCTTGTATGAGACTGGAAGAATTGATGTCTTGAGACATCATTTTGGAATGCATGTGTGCGGGGGCAGGGGCAGGTCAGGCCTTGCCCTGGTGAGGCAGTGCCTTGCCCTGTACGCCCCGGCCCAGCAGTGGCTGCCAGTCTGTGGCACACTGGAGGCAATGCCCCACACCCATCCCCTGGAGCCCCTGACACAGCTCCTGAGTGACCAAATGACCAGAAGTCCCACATGGGGGAAAGGCCAAAGGGTATTTAAGGCCACAGGGCATGAGGCACTCAGATGTCTTGACCCTACCTCCTCTTGGAATTTCTATCTGAACACCACTGGAACCCAGGAGTTGGTAGCTATGTATGTCTTCTTCTATATCTCTTCTTGCTCTCTTTCTCCTTCTTCTAATTCCCTCTTCTTGGAATTTTTGAGTAATTTAGAATTGAACAGGCTTAAAGGTTTGCTAAGTTGAATGGGCCCAGTTAATTCTTTGAGAAGTGTTTTATGTTGATTGAATGATGCACTAAACCTTTTGCCTAAGTTCCTCAATTTTCTGAAGTTGCCAGTAAAGTTCTTTCTGTTGTTTTGATCTCTTGAGACTATCTTGTCAGCACTTCTCGCATGCGTCTAACACAGAGTACATGAACAACCATAAAAACCCTTTTAAAAACCTCATAAACTGAGTTGTTTGGGGCCTTACACCTTGTCAACACTTGACTTCTGCTAGTGACAGTTTGCCTAGATTGAAGATTCCGGTTTTGACATCTTGGAGACATTGGCTGTAACCTCTTGTCACCCTCCAGCCTTTGTTGAATGCACAAGTCCCAAGAGCAGTGATTTTCCACATGCAGACTGTAGTCTATGTAGGATTTTATTGTGTAAATGCAAATAAAATATTAATAAATATAAATATTTGATTTTTAAAAAAAAAAGCTTGATTTAAAAAAAAAAAAGCTTAAGAATCTCATATAGCTTTTCAGTACCTGGTGGAGATCAGCATAGCCTGAGGGACCCCCATCTGGAACTGGGTGGCTGGAGAAGCTGTTTACCTCAGTAGCAGTGGGACCTCAGCTGTGGCCAGGCTGGGGAAAGGAGTGGGGGCTGGATGGAAAGCAGGGAATGTTGCACAAGCCAGGACAGGCTCCTCACACTATGCCAAAGGCCCCTGTGTGCCCCAAGTCTTGGGCAATTCCCTGCAAACTGATGTGTTTCATTTTAGGACTTGGGTATTTAAAACAGTACCTTCCCCCAGGCATTTCTTACAAAAAGCTCAACTGATGTGATTTGAGTTACAAAACAAGAAAAAATAAATTATTTTGTGCAATGCCTTCTGCATCTAAAAACTAATGGGAAGCTCTTTGCTGATACACACTAGGGATGCAAATGTACCTGTGTATGCAAAAACAGATGCTGGCAGCAGGTGAGCAGCAGGTAAGGCAGGGTTGTACCTCTAGGGACACCAACATTTGGGGAGCTGGGACCTGCATCTGTGGGAATCTTCTGCAAAGTAAGAGGAAAGCTGAGGAAACTTGTCGAGCCAAGGTGGTTTGTTCTGTGGTGAATTTCTTCTGAAAAATATAGTATTTGCACAGATCCTGCCCTAATCTCAGTCACCATGTGGAAGTAGCAAATTACTTCGGGTTCTAAGACCTGCCTCAGTGTATTTAACTCCTTCTGTACCTGAGCACTTGCTATTTCACTTTCTGAGGAAATATAACCAGCTGTCTAGCTGATTTTTTGAAATATGGCAGAACTGAAAAAAATGCTGGGAATTGTTCTACCTCTTCCTAGTCACTTGATGTTTGCATAGTTTTGTTTCAACAGTTTTGTTTTCATACCCTTGAAAAGGATATGCACATACATACTTGGCAGAAAAATAAGTTAACTGTCTTGCATGTGTTTCTGGTGTGTGAGAAAAGATGGGAAGGAAAAGGATTGTGGTGAAATTTTCTGTTTTCCCCCTTTGCATTTAATAATTTTCCTCTGACTTCTCTGCTTGAGAAGACTGTTGGAGATTGCTGCTTTCTACCTTTCTGTCAGACTCTTAATTAGCAGGAGCACTCAGCCTGCACAGCTGGGGCTTTGATGCCTTGCTCACTATTGCTTCCCACTCAGATTTCCATTCATTCCGAGTTGGTATCCAGCCCAAAGCCCTGGCTTCCCCCTGAGACCCTCAGCGTGTCTACAGGACTCCAGTTTAGTATTCACTGGAAGAGCTGCACTGATGCTCCCTCGCTAGACCTACAGGCTGCTGGTTGGAGCCATAAGGGAACGGGAGGAAGAATTAGCCTGTGTGTTTATGTGGCTGTGCTCCAGTAAATATTTTGATGCATCTGCTGCCAGCTGTGGTCTGAGGGAATCTACCTAGCATTTAAATTTTGATGGGGAGCTGTTTTGAATAATAACAGTGCAGCCGGCTGTGAGTCAGTGCATGTGTGTTGACTTAAAAAAAACCCTCAAAGCTTAACGCTTGCTGAATGCCGAGCTGCAGTGCTTTGCTTTTTCCCTCCTCCTTCCTTCTTTTCTTTCTTGTCTGGACTTCCTCCGTTTTGTTTTGTTCTTGGGGGCATTTCACATAGATTTTGTTCACTGTCAGTGGAGGGGTGGGGTAAGAGGAATAAAAAAAAAATCCCAGCTGAAATAAATCCTCCCCAAAAACTCACGAGTAGCTTTTGCAATGGGTGCTGTCATGGGTACATTCTCTTCTCTACAAACGAAACAAAGAAGACCATCGAAAGGTAAGACCTCCTGTTATGCTTTTCCTGTCCCTGTGGTTTATTTGCTATGGGAGACATTTGCATGGGGAAGGGAGGGGAAAATGAACATGTGCCACTTGCAAGTAACCTGGCAATGTTTTTGTGAGGGGTAATTTGCAGAGGAGAGTGGGATGCAAGGTGGTGGAAAAAACATGTGGGCATGAGGAAATTGCTGTGAAGGGGCTTGGGGGTTGAAAAGAATCCGAAATACTGTAATCCTTCATGCAGGCATGTATAAGGAGGAGAAACTCAGTGGCTTCATATGCAGAGCACTTGCAGAAGAGACCTGTTTATTTCCAAATCCCATGCTGTATAAACCCTTTGAAGAGGGAATAAAATGTAGATACACAGCAAATTCTTCCCAATACCTCTGGGTTTCTGTCTCAGGAAGTATTGTTAGAGTCAGTGTTGCATATTCAGTAATCCAACACCAAGCGTGCAGTACTAATGATTTGTGTTTTACAAAGATTAGCAAGAGGGGGGAAAAAATTAGGATGTTTTTGTAAAGAAGGAGAGAAGCAGAAGCTCATGAAGAATGAGAAAGTAAGCAGCAATTACAGGATTTTTAATCCTTAAATCCATAAATATTGCCTATAAATGCTAATTTTTCAGGAGGTCTGGTTTGTGTGGTATTTGCTTGAGCTTTGCTCAGTTTTCTTCAGGCTTAATTCAAAAATTCCAGGGTGTTGCTGAGCAGAAAGTTGAAAGCACTGTCAGGGGCACATCTATACCTTACAGAAGGAGCATTGTTTAGGAAACAGAAGGAAAAGCTCTCTAACTTCAGCAATATTTGTGCTATTAAGAAATATTCCCTGCCAGAACCCCTGCATTTTACAGTCTCTTGGTATTTCTAGGGAGGTCTCTATTTCTACTGGATCTGTTGCTCAGTTCATATATATGCTTTTGAACTGCAAGTTGGTATGGATTTTCTTGCAATTTAAGTTGAAAACTGTCTTAGGAAATATCAGACACCAATTAATCACTCAGAAGTGGGCAAGAGCTGTGCAGGAGGTTTGTTTGTGGCAAGTTCGTGAGCAAGACTAAAATTCTGTGTTCCTGATACTTGTAGGGTAGCATTTTACATTAGAGTGTGTGTACATGGTTTACAGTTCACCTTTCTGTTATTATAATGCCCCCATGATTGTATGGTTGTTTGGGACATGAATGATATTACTTAAATGTGAGAATAGCTGTATAGCCGTCTAAGCACCGAGTTACACGTGGAGCTGGGAGATTTGTGTTTAGGCACTGCAGTACACAAGAACTGAACAGGATGTGCTGGGCACGGTGGCTGCTGTGACACCAAGGGGTGGCTTGTCCACCTGCCAGGAACCTTGGAGCTGATTTCCACTAAATGTAGATAATTTGTGGCTGAACATATCCATTCTCTGCAACTTTCTTGTCTTGTGATTGGCTCCACGCTCTGGTGGATGCAAGCCATTGCTTTTTGTTGGAGGCCACCTGCAGTAAAAATCCAGGATCTGGTCACACATTTTTACCTTTACAATGAAATTCGATCTTGCTGATGCCTGCTGGCAGTGGTTGTTCAGCTATATTTATCAAAACCTGTGTTCTCAGAGTTATCTCCTCTTGGTTCTGATGTGTTATCCGTGTGGTTTGCTGGTGTGTTTTACACTGACTGTTAGCACTTCACCTTGTGAGCAGTGAAACACTAATGTGTGCTGGGCTTGAATACAATCTGAAATTGTTCTTTGTCTGTGAGTTAAATAGTTGGTCAAAGTCAATCACTGCTACATGATGGACTGACTCCTTGGTGCTGCCCACATGTTCCCTCAGCATCTCCTCCTGCCCTCAACCATCCTGGTGGCCTCTACTGGACCATACTCTACCATATTGAAGTCTGTCTTGGTCTGGGGAGTCCAAAATTGGCACCAGCACTCTGGCTGTTCTTGCCCAAGTGTTGAGCAGAGAGAAAGGATCATTTGTCCGAGTGTTTGCTGCATGGCTCTTGGTGCAGCCTGATGTGGGGACTTCTCTGCCAGAGGGCAGCTGGCTAGTGGTGCCCGGGTGCCGCTGCTCCATTGGCTATTGCTAAGTTTGTCTTTAATCGAGTAAAGCGTTTATTATTAGATTATCACATTATTATTTATTAATTGTTATATTTATGTGTTTATTTGAACATTTCAGGACTTTATGTTGTACTTAAATACTGCTGGTAAAACAAAGGCCTGGAGAAATAGTTGTAACAGGGCTAGATCCACACCTCTACAAGTGCTCTCTCACGCTGGTAAGTATGTGCTCTTCCAAGAAGAGCAGCTCACACCAGTGTCTGAAGCTCTGATTCTCTGGTGTAATAAAGTAAAAGCAAAAAAACAGGCATTGTTTCAAGAGTAGGTAAAATAAACAGGTCATGTCTAAACTGAGGAGTTTCCAGAGATCAGTTAACACCAGTAAGCACATGGTGGGTCAGGGCAGAAGGGGCGCAAGTGGCCCATGCTGAACCCTTCCAGCTTTAGTGCATGACATGGCTCTGCCTGTGCTGCTCCCCCTCATGTCCTGCTTGTGGCTGGGTCTGGGGTGTTGGCAGTGGGACTGGCTTTGGTTATTCCAGCTGTGAGCAGCAGTGCTGGAGAGGACAAGAATACAAGATTAAATTGCTTGTTCTAAGGAAAATGGGGAGCCTGAATCAATAAAGGCAGGAGTGACACAGAAATTGTCAAGTGGAGAGCAGTGGTCCATCAAGCATGAGCCCTTGTCTCTGGGAGAGGACAGCATTGTGCGTTTGTAGAGGAGGGTGTCATTTGCTTGGCTTAAATGTGAACTTAATCCAATGTAATTGGGCATTTTTTCTTGGTAGGTTGGGACCCACATGCCCTGTCCTGCAGGATAAAGACTTCTGCTTTTTAGGCTTGCAATCCTATCAGTAAAGCTACAGAAGCTTTCCCTGCTCACTGAAGTGTCCATGAATGGTCTGTGAGATTTGTGCTGTTTGCTTTGGGATTGGTTTGGGGCAGTTCCATCGATTATTTGTACATTTCATTAGGAATTGTTTCCTGTTGCAATTCTTGTCTGCTGTTTCCAGAATTCTGAGTTGACGTACTAAAAGGTGATGCCTCTTTCCACCACGTTCACTTCACTTGTATGTCAGACCGTCATTCCTGGGATGCTGGTGGAGCCTGACTGAGGCCCTGGGGATAAGCTGACAGTGAGCCAGCAGCCAAGGTGGCTGGTACTCTCCTGGGCTGTGCTTGGCAGAGCATCTCCAGCAGAGTGAGGGAGGTGATGCTCCTCTGTGCAGCACTGGTGAGACATCTACAGTGCTGTATCTGGTGCTGGACTCCCCAGGATGGAAGAGATAAGGACCTACTAAGGCTGAGTCCACTTCATATTCACCGTGATGAATATGAAGCGGTTGGAGTATCTGACATACAGGGAGAGATTGAGGGAGCTGGGATTGTCCAGCCTGCAGAGGAGGAGGCTCAGGGAAGTCTTAATCAATGTGTATGAATACCTGATAGAGGGGAGTAGAGCTGATGGAGCCAGGCTCTTCGCCCTGGTGCCCAGGGGCAGGCCAAGGGGCAACGGGCACAAACTGAAATACAAGAAATTCCGCTTGAGCATAAGATTAAAAAAAATTACTGTGAGGGTGACTGAACACTGGAAGAGACCCCACAGAGGGACTGTGGAGTCTCCAAGATCAGAGGTACTCAAAACCCAAGTGAATACAGTCCTGAGCAACCTGTTGTAGTTAACCCTGCCTTGAAGGGGGAACTGGAGGTCCCTTCCAATGCTATCTACCCTCTGGATCTGGGATTATTGTCACTTTAAAAACACGAAAGATACAAGGACTTGAGGTACTGGGATCAGGAAGTACCATTCAAAGCTCATTTTGGACCAAATGCCAACAAAGCTGACGGTTTGGTCCTCTCTTTAGTACGTTAGTAGTTAGTGCTTAGACAGATGGTTGAGGTGGACTTGAGAATATCAAGCTGCTTGTATATTCTCCTGCAAACATAAGCAATAGATCAATAAATGAGGGGAAAAAACCCCATCAAAACCACAGCACTAAAAGGCAGAGGGCCAGCACAACAGATAATGCACACACAAATGCCTCTCAGATTTCAGCTAGGTGCAGAAATAGGGATTTTTTTTAATGTTTTTACTGCCTGCACCCAATCATGACCAAATTTGTGGTTAGAATCAGCCATTTCCATATTTGCCATGGAAACATTTGGATTAGCAGATTGCTAAAGCAAGAGGAAATTCTAGTTCTGACTGCTTTCGGTACCCCTGAGTTATTTTGTTTGTTCTCTAAACATGCACTCACCCCTACCTCCCCCAGTGAAAGTGAAATTTAACTCGAATATTTCTCAATACCTGAATCTTGTTGGACTTAGAGCTACAGGCTCTGACCCCGACAGCAGCAGCAAGCAGCACCACTTTCAGTTGGTAATCTGACTCTCCTGAATGTGAGTGACCATGTTTTGATCAAAGACCACCCAAAACTAGACTAGCAAGAGGAGTCTGGCACAGTTGTTTAATTTTGCTAGAGCTAACGAGAAATTCACTTTGCTTAAAGTTGTGTGATTTTTATAGTGACCAATTTTTTAGGCTTTATTTTGAAATGGCTTATTGTCCAAAATTATCAGATTTTGTGCCTGACCAGCTATATTTTCAAGTGGTTTTATTTACCAGGAAACCAACTCTGCTTGACTTCACAGTCTTCATAAGAACATCAGATTGCCCTGAGCTCCTAAGGTTGCTAGGTCATGACTGCCTTTTCAGTTCCCTGTGCTAAACAACCTGTTTCTCTGCTCAAAAGGTGAAAAAGTGATTCAGTAGTGTTTCAAGGAATGGGCCCTTTTTAGTACAGCTGTGGAATGGAGATGATAGATTTGAGCAGGGAAGCTGCCTCATTATTTACTTTGCCCGGTACATACTGTTGCAAAAGAAAAGCTTTGAAAGCTCCCCTTCTCTCGTTTCTTTCTGCTCCTCAAAGAAACTTGACAGCTTGTCACTATTGCGAATGAATGCATGTGTTCTAAAGACTCAGACTGTGCTCTGGGTATTTTCTGAATAGAGATGATTGGTACTCACCTGTTTTCCTTCTAGAACAAGGACAGCATTGTTCACCCTGGTCAGAGACCTGAGCAGGTGCTTGAGAGAATGGAAGAAATGGCTGACTTGGTTTCTCCTGGCTGTGCCCAAGAGCCAATATTTGGCACTGACATTTCATTTTCGCTCCCTGGTCTTGTCTGATTGTCATCTGATGCAGCCTGGCAGGTCAAGTCCGTGGTCGTCGGCCTGCACTGAAAACTGAGGATTTGACAGGCAGGTTTTTTGAGGGAATTACCTTTGTAGAGAGTGTACAGAACAGCACTCGGCAACAGGACTGTTTGATGTAAGCACACAAATCAGAAACAATTTGGAAAAATTGTGGCGACAAATAAGTCTTTGTCAGAACATGCCTCTTTGCATGAAGCATTTTGGTTTCTCTGAAGTGCAGAGAGGTGTGTGGGAGGCTGCTCGGTGTCACAGCAGCCGAACATCCCAGCCATGTGGCTGACGCACCTGTGATGGGTGGATCAGAGGTGAGGGAGCTGTTTTCCCCCAGCTTCCCTGTGTCCTACCAACCAGAGTTCACCTGAGTGTGGGGTTAGAGGTGACCAGGTCTTACGGACTCGTGACTGCTTCCATTCCCCACTTCCCCATTGTTCAGCCAAAATTTCTTCAGCTCCCATGCAGTTGCTAGCTCTAAATTTCTTCCTTTGCCTTCAAGTGACTCCTGGCAGTGAGGCAGAGTGATCTCAAATAGCTGATCTTAAGAGTGGATAGCAATGACAAAATTAAAATAAGCTATGTGTGTCCCTGATTGCTTCCCACAGGCTTACAGCTCCTGCCTGAAATGCTGCAGTCAGACACAGCTTGGAGGTTTGGAATAAAATAAAATGGATGGAGGGAAGTACACGACAGAGTGTTCTATGTTGCATTAGCATATGTGTGTGCTGATTTCCTGCCCATGGGTACGGGTGCTGTGTGCCTCTGTGCATGCAGCATGTCCATGCAGAGCCGTGAAATCCCACCACAAAGAAAAGAGGTGATCAGAGACTTCAGCTCTGCAGGCCAGTGCTTTGAAGTTTCATTTTTTCCCCACAATAATTCAAAAGAGTAAATCAGAAAATACTTTCCAGCTTTTAACTTCCAGCCTTGGTAATCTTCCAGCCTATCATCACTAGCTCTTCCAGTGTGCATTGCTGGATATTTGACATTTGGGATGGGCACTAGGAAGCAGTTGGATTTTTTGCAGCTGAAAATACTTAACGCTGTAGATGTGAAAAGCTTGGAACTTAATACATTACAGGCGTTCTGAGCAATTCCTAACTTTACAGTTGTTAACGTCACCATATATATAAATGAGAGTCAGTAAGGGTTGTACAAATTTTTTGAAGAAAAAATTGAAGTAAAAAGCAGGGTGTAAGGTAAACCAAGGCAAGTTGTGAAGTCATTCTGATTTTAGTCAAATGTGAGAGGAGAATAAAAATCTTTTATTTCTCCACTTACGAACACCTGGTCAAATAGTTTATTTCATATTTATTTAAGCTTTGTTAAAAAGACTGAAGATTTACAAATTTTTCAAATACGGATTTTTTTTAGCTGAAATGTTTCACTATTCGGAATTGTTATTAATTATAATTATTCCCTGAAACTTTCCAAACTAAATGAATTGGCTTGTGATTTGTTGTACTTTTAGATGTGAGTGCGTAAGTGTGACTGCTGGAGTACTTCATTGCAGTGGGCAACAGAGCTGGGTGATTATATTAAGTGTTGTGTTTCTTATTCAAAAGCATTACGCAGAGAATGTCATGGTACAGAGATGCAGAAAGTTTGAGTATCTCAAACTCAGGGTCTCTGTGTCCTGTTGCTGCTCACACCATGGCTATTTATAAGGTATGAACCTTCTGCATTTCTCTGAGAGGCATTTTCCAGCAGGTGCAGAGTGCTCTAGGCACCTCATATCATCCCTGCAGGAAGGGGCCCAATGGCCTTGGGTAACAACTAGGAAATGCAGGTAACAGCTGTATGGTAGGACAGCAGCATTTTACCAAAATATATTTAGGATTCCAAGCAAGGTATTTAATTTTTCTCCTTTTATTTGTTTGAGATGCCAGAGGGAAAGGGAGTAATTGTTACTATAAGATGGATTGTACTTAACAAATCGAAAATTATTAAAAGTGTGAACTGCATCCATGTTTTCAAAATAGGCAAGTCAAAACTGAAGGCAGCTGTGCTCAGACATCTCCAGTCTGTGTTTGTGGTTGTCACTGTCAGGTGACGTCTATCTGGACTGAAAAGGATACAGATAGTGGTCAGTTTCTCTACCTTAATTCTGCTAGCACTGCTCAGTGTAGAGAAGCTCTGGAGAGTTTGAACAAAGTACAGTTGATTTGGGCAGGATGTGGGGCTGGAGGAGGCAAGGGAGGACTGTGTGCTAGCAGGCAGGCGTGGGGCAGCAGAGTTGCCTGGGGGGCTGAACTGGTACTTGCAGGCAGGCTGAGGCTGGGCAGGCAGGAGAGGAGCTGGCCTGGCTGTGGAACCAGGATGTTTTGAGGAACACAGGAACAGTGTAACAGAGCCATCCTTTCCTGGCACAGCTCTGCTACATCTGTTTGGCTTTCCTCAATCCAAACATTACTTTCTTGACACGTTCAACAACCAGAGCTCTTCACACACATCAGTGTTTGCTTTTCTCTTGCTCCACAAAAACCCTCCTCTCCCAAATTTGTTCTGTGGGTGGCTGGTTGGGAAGTGCCCAGAATTTCTGTAGATGGCCACAGCTACAGTCTGTAAAAACCAGTAGGCACAGGACATTTTATATTGTGGCTGAGAACAGCTAATGGAGAACACGGCTGTGAGGATACATGTTGTGCTGCTGGAGGCAGGTTTCTAGGAAACCCCTGAGACCATGGCATCGTTTTACCGAGCACTCCTTAGTGGAACAGGAGAGTGTCACTGGGAGGAGGGAGCCGAATTACAGCCTGCCAGAGATCAGTGCTGAACATCAGAGGCGGGGCTTTTAGTGCTCTGACAAAATAAGTGTTTCTGCCCATCAAATTTATATGCAGGAAAATATGGATGAAACAAGCTATGTTCACAAGATTTACCTAGTTAGAGCATGATTTCAGAAGCACAGCTCAAACGTTTTGACAGCTGTTCTAACTTTGCTGCCTGCAGCTCAGGGCCACGCTCCCAGGTATGTTTTCCCAGGCTGCTGTTGCTCTATTCTAGTGAGTGATGCTGCACCTCAGCCCCATAGATTTTTTGATAATCAGCTGAAACCTCAGGCAAGGCCCCTGATTTAGCACATCAAACTGCATGAGCTGAGGGTTACTCTCTGTGGGGTACATACAGCCATGTGAAGGATGATGCTGTTAGCTCTCTCTTGTTAGCTGCAAAATGTTGGGAGCCAGCAAACATCTGTGGGAAAGGACAATTTTCCTAAGGGAAACTGTTTCATGCCATGCAGGTGAGCCTTGTGGTGCAGTGGGGAGCATCAGCACCCCTTTGCATTTCTTATCCACACAAAGGACCTGTTGACCGTGTTGCCATTTGAACTAGGAGCAGTGCATGAAAATTAAAAATGGGAAACAGGAAACTTTTGTGTCAGTGCAGGGAGGATTGTTGCCTGCTAATCCTAACAAGCCAGTGTAATTGAATTGGCACACTGGTTTACATGCTTCGCTGGGAGTGTCAAACGTGACCTCAAACTGTGATACTGGCACCCCAGGAACTGAAGGCATATCCTTGTGTGGAGCTGAATCCCTGTAACATGGCGTTTGTTTAAACTAATATTTTAACATGGGAGCTGACAAAAGGTCTCATTTGCAGTCTTGTGCATACGGAATTAGCCAGGCTGCAGACAACTAGAAAGAGCGCTACATTAGGGCATGAGGAAAATTCTGCCTGGGTGGTCATTTGTATGTACTTAACAATGGGTAAAGGCAAGCATGTGCAGTTCTGCAAAGGAAATCTGGTCCTACAAGGTCCTGTCCTGTTTGTGTAGGCAGCAACTGGACCTGCATGCAGAGCAGGTTTGGTACTGGGACAGAAAGTCAACTAGAGACTGATCTTTCAGGAAAATGCCTTTCATTTCCAGGGCTTTAAGGCTATTTACATTAGCAATTTGGCATCCTCTACTTGGCCGGAGTTAAGGACATTACAGCTGAACCTCATCGTTTCTAATCACCTCTTCGACTGAGCACTGGGCTGCCCTGGCTCACTGTCTCCAGAAAACAGCCCTCCAGAAAAGTACGAAGCAAAAAGAAGAGAATTTTCTAATCAGGCATTTGCTGGGCAATGCCATCAGCTATAGCACTTTACATGACTACATTTGCATTTCTTTTAGCTGATGCTGTCTTTTCTCTTTCCTCTGTCCTTATTATTGATGGAGGCGAAGTACTTGCAGTTCAAAAGTTCATGAGGCGCAGGAGAGGAGCGTGCTCTGTGCACTTTCTTCAGGTGCTGGTTGCTGTGGCTGCTCAGCAATGCAAGGAGAGAACACTGTGCAGTGTGTCATTCTGAGTGTCACCCACAGCCCAGTCACGCCCAGGAGAATGCTGTGCAGGGTAAACGTGGGGCTATATCTGTTCGAGAAATTGCATTCTCATGTTGTGTGTACTACTGGTTTGTAAAACCTCCAAAGCCCATCAGTCGTTAGACTAAATTTGGTTCAAACCTGAAACTTTTCTTCACCCCATGGAATTTGTGAGATGTTTTGGAAACTGTGGAAATGCTTGGACCTGGAATGAATTTCGTTATGGCTCTTTCCATTGTTTGTATTTAGCAAAACTGTCCCTTTATGAGTTGTTGCCTGGAAATTATTGATGGGGGGAATTACCTGGTAAAAGTTCTTAACCTCTGTCTGGATCAAAACCAGACCACCAGTTGTTAGAAGCTGCTGGGGTGTGCCGGAGCCGAGGCCAAGCTCATGCTGCTGCAGGGCTGCAAAGCGCAGGCGCAGCTTTGCTGCTCCCCTTTATAGGCATCTGGCCTTTCTGAGGGACATGCTCCCGTTTGGAGACCAGTGCCCTAAAATGTTGGTATAGTTTAGGATCAGACCCTCTATTTTGATAACATAGTTAGTTAATATGCCTGAATTCTGTGTGGAAAAAATAGTTTAAAATAGTTAAACAAATATAGATAAATGCAAGAGACATGCATGCCTGGTATTGTTTTCCACCTGCAAGAATGTTTCAAACCCTACTGAATAAACAGAAGCAACTGAATGCACCCTTGATCCGCTCCCTGTTTCCCTGAAGAGAGGCTTCCTTGCAAAAGCCTCTCTTCCCACACAAATCACACTCGTTTACTTAATGTTTCTGTCCTGTTAGCCATGAACATAGAGCAATCTGTTTAATTTCCTTGTAAATTAAACTACTGAGGCAGGATGAGGTGGGAACGATGCTGCAGGAGATCTGATTTCGTCTGCGCTTTTCCTGTGACCTGGTGCAAGTGCCAGATCTGCATCTTCACGACACCTGCTGCTCTGTATTTGCCAGTCTGCTGCTAAGCTGCATTGGTGCCCGTGGGCATCCTCATCACCTTGCTGTCCTTTTTTGTGATAGCTGTTAAAGATGTAGAGTTTTGCCTAAGTTAATTACTTGTCACTTGCCTGCTTGTTGTGATTCAGTTTTATTGTATTTTGTAAGCATTATGAGTTAGCTCCCAATCATGTGACATTTAGGAGAGTGGGAGGGCATAGCTAAGGTATCATTATTCATGTTGTGAGTGCTTTGCAGTGTCAAACAGCCCAGAGACCACGATGTAGAGGTGTTTTGAGATCAGTAATGGTGGTGGACAGTGGTCATAGGGCTCCAATGAGAACATTTGTGATCATCCACAAATGGGAATGTTTGAGTGTGTCCTTTGCTAAGTGCAGGAGCAGGCAGAGAAAGCTGGAACCCCACAGAGCCCGGCTGGGCTGTGTGTGCAAGGAAATGAGCATCACCTTCCTGAGGAGTTTGTGCAGCATTTAGATCTTGTACAGAGTGAACAGATCTCAGCAGTAACTGCTCAAATCTTTATGTTTTAAATCCTGTGTGCACTTTGAGATGTGTCCTTTATTCTGACTCAGGGCAAGGTACCCTTCCTTAGTGAGGCTGAGGTTACATCAAACTAAGTGACATTTGTTAAGGGCAAAGTAATGTAAATTTTCTATTTTGCTCCTGTTTCCCTGATTTTGAGTCCGATCTATCAGTAAATAACATTTTGTATTTTAATCCATTCTCTGCTGTGAAGGGTGGTGTGAAGGTACCTGCAGTGGTGAGAGAGCAGCTCAGAGAGATGGAGGTGTTAGTTTCTGTGCTGGAAAAAACAGCAGAATACGACTTAAATTCTAAAAAAGTTAATATTAGGGTGGTTTCTATGCCTGGTTCCCAGAGAACATCACATTTGTTAACTGAATGTTTCTTGTACTAGTAAGAGAGCCTTGAATTGATATACATTTCATGGTCCACATAAATATGGAGATGCTGCCAAAATGATCTCTTTCCTACTTCTATTTTCATTGTAGATATTCCAGAAAATGGAGCGAAATGCTTTTTCCTGCTGTTTGGTTCTTTGTTTCATGCATATGCATTTCTGGGACATGCAGTTCTGGAGCATGCAGCTTAGTGCACATGCCTGGAGTCTCTGCAGGCTTTTGTAGCTTTGAAACAGAGAATCTAAAGCATAAGTAAGATATGTGCAGAATTAAAGAGAATTTAGAGACATAGGAGTAGAGATTTTAAATTCCTATAAATAAATACAGTCTCAAAACCAGAGATGTTTTCACCTGTCTTCTGCTTCCATCTTAGAGATGTTTATTTGACTGCGAAAGGAAAGGAGATATTTACAGAATGAAACTGCACAAATATGAGAAAAATCACTTGTGTTACTGGCTCCTGTTGATGTTCGCTGTAATGATGTTTGTTGTTGACATCACATTACAGAAGGGATTTATCAGTTAACAGTCTTGAGTACTAAACCTGCTGACACATGTCAGTGCAGGGAAACACTGCACATAAGTTGGATAGCTTTATTTTTGCAGCACTCTAATTAGGCACCCTCATAAAACAGACATGTGGATTTGTAAATCCAGCTCCCAAAATCTCCTTGCTTTCCAGCTGGAACATACCTAGGATTCTCAATCCAAACATCTCAATCTGCCACGTTTGTTATTTTCCCTTAGCCTCAATTTTGAAACTTAAGCAGCTATTAGAAAAACATTACCCTGCATTCTAGAGCATCCTCTGAGTCCAGGAGGAAAGTTTGAAGCCATGAACTAATTGCCCAGGAATTTAACAAATCTTGTCGAGCTTAATTCAGCCTGGAAAGTTTGGGGCTGGCTTTTCTGCCAACGCTGCTCTCTCCAGAGAGTCCCTTCCCATTTATTCTGGAGTTGCACACTTTGGTAATGCAGGAGGGCAGAGAGCAGATTAACTCATAGGTTAATTTTCAGGCTCTTGCTCCCCTTGGTGCCAGTAACCTACTTACAGGAGTGGAAGCGCAGGCTCAGTGTGCAGCTGCCCCCGGCTCTGCGCAGGGCTGGGGAGGGATTTTCTCGCCCGGTAGTGCAGGTGTGGCTGCACGGCCGCCAACGCCGGCGCTGCTCCGCGTCCCTGCTCCGCGTCCCTGCTCCGCACCGCGCACACCGGTCGGGGCTGGCCTGGGCTGCGGCAGCTGCCCCGAACGCTGTGTCCCATTCCCCGTTCATCGGCTCGAATCGTCAAGTGCCGTCACGAACACTTACAGCTGCGTGGAAACCACGCGGCCCGTCTTTAGCAGCCAGCTTGGGTAGAGGTTTACGTTTCAAGCAATGGAAATCCTTTTGTGCCCAAGGAAGGTGAGGGGGGTCCCACACACCTGGTTTCTCCGAGTTGTTGAAACAACAGGCGTTGGAAGCAAGGGAGAGGCTTGTGTAACGACGAGTGCTGTGTGCCTTGGGCTCTGAGTAGAAATGTACTTTGCTTAAAAGCTTCCTCTCAAGCAGCCTCCACAGGTTCCTTTAAAGCCAAATAGGACATGTCTCTCTGTGCAAGGGTGGCAGGCAAAAGTAGGACAGGGTTTTGTCCTTTTGAACTATTAATACAGATCACACACACACACACACGAAAGAAAATAAAATAGTGCCAAAAGATACAGAAACTTTAAAAAATATGATGAAACTTTGGAGATAATTTATTTTTTATTACAGCTAATATTGTATTTGGTGTAAAACACAAAGAATGTTTTGGTGTATCCTTTCCCTGGTGGAAAAGAGAACAAAAAGGAGAATCCAAATTTACTCTTGATTGAAACCTTTTGAACGCTAAATGCCTTTTTTTCCATGACAGGTACTGTTCAGAAAGACACATTTCATTTCTGAAGCCCAAAGAAAAGGTATGCCCAGCACGAACAGGTAGTGTCTTCTGAAGGAGTTTTAGCAAGTGTGTGGGAAAATAAATCACCCTACATCAGCCTTGGCACCTGTGCAGGGTTGAAGAGGTGTCACTCTGGTGTATCCATTTTCTCCCTCATGAAATAGAAATCATCACATCAGCTATGCTCAAAGAGCTTCTGCATGTGCAGTGTCTATATGATTTACACAGTGATTTAAATATCTATAGATACCACCTCTCCACAGAATTTTGTCTATTATGACTCACATCTTATGTTGTAAATTTATCTGTAAATGTCATCTTTTACTGGGGTATCTACAAAACTTAAAATATTTTGGGTAATTATTTGTAAATATTAGCTCTATTGTCAGCAGCAACAGTTCGGATTGTTTTGTCATAGAAAAGTGGGAGGGAGCCACTGTTGTTGGCAAGTGAGAAGCAAATAATTCAAAGTCAGGTGTTGGCTTGGAGTAATTAAATCCAACAGCAGTAGATATTCAGAATGAAGTTCAGCGGTGAGATTGTGGCTGCTGGAGGCAGCTGTGCTGCATGCATGTGTGAAGTGCAGGTTGGTGTTCCTTGGAGAAAGCTTCCAACTGCACCTCTTGCATTCACCAGGTCCCGTGGAAGCCAGAGGAGTTTGGTGCTGTTGCTTTTCCAAAGTGTCTGGCAAGTGCTTCCAGAGGGTGAGTGTTAGTAGATTCCCTGCATGAGCCTGTTGAAGTTTAGCCATTGACTGGGCAAATTGCATTAAAAAAAAGCCATTAAATCACTAAACGAAATCTCTTTTGAACTTGCCCAGTATCTAATCATCTTCTGCAAGAGGACACTGACAGGGCTCCTGCCCTGCCTCTTTGAGCTCATGCACATCTCCTTGCGCAGCTCTCAGTCCTGCTCTGTTCTCCCTTGCCCTCCACATGGTCTGGGCTCCTGTGTTTCCAGCTGTGCTCCTCATCCCATTGTTGCAGGCTTGGGCACAGATGAGATGCAGTTTGCTCTATGGGCAAACATGCTGAAAGCCATTGGGTTTTCCCACTGGTTTTGGGCCTGTGTGGAGACATCATGCCTACATCTGTTCTGTTGTGCTCATGTATGGTTTGTGCCAATGCTTAACTAATAATTTTGGTATACACTGTAGACTGTGTCCTAGATTATAACTCAGTTCTCCTATACACAAGTCTGTAGCAGCGCTGTGACCAGTGTGCTGTAGAAAGTGTCCCAAGTGACAGGATGTATGGGCATACATCTTCTCTTGTTCCTTGCCAAACTACCAATGCATACATAGTTTCATCTTAAGCAAAGCAACAGTATTGCCCTGAGGTTTTAACTACCATCCCTCTTCGTAATGGCCTTGGGATCTTGGGCTGAGCTGAGTGCCTTGGTACCATTGTGAATTTGGTGAAATCGTTGCACATACAGGTCAGAAAACTGTTCGTGTGCTGCTTCGAAACTGCACCACTTATTTTACAGAGGAAGATTATTGAATTAAGGTCATAAATTTTTTAAGTGAACAGCAAGTTTTTTGTTTGCTTCAAAAACCTTTATTGCCTTCATTCAAGGATATTGTCTATCTGTAATATAGCAGTTGTGGTGACAAATGGTTTTAATATTTGTCCCAGTTTGCAGCTTTTTCTTTTTTTCCTTTAGTCAAGCACGGCAGAAATAGGAGTGATTAATACTGAGAAAAGCTTGCTACTACCCAGGTTCAGAAGTACTCATCCTGTGTCAGAGTATTCCACTTCCTCTTTTCATCTTTTCAAATAAGCAGATTAGATTTTGCCTGAACTCAAGCCACTAAGCCTTCAAAAGATTAAGGTTTACTTAATTAAGCTCTCTCGAGAAGAAGCCCAAGGTCTAGTCCCGGTCTTACTTCGTCTGTCCCCATTGTTTCACCACTTCCTGAGCCTCAGGAACAAGCTAAAAAAAAGAATACAATGTGCATGGGGGTTTTGCCCTTGGCAAAATTCTTTTTTTCACTCCCTCACTGTCATACCCAGCACAAACCTGTCTCAGGAAGCCACTGGTGAGAACTGGGACTGAGATGACTGAGAATGTGGTCAGGAAGTTCCAGCCTAAGTTACAGTCCTGTGTATCCTCAGAGTGGACTGGTGTAATCTTAAGAAACACAGTAAGAGGTTAGGACAGAATGAGAAAGGGGTCATGAACAATCATTACAAAGGAACTGCATCTCTGTGAACATGGGTATAGAAGCTAGTGTCAGGAGTCCACATATTTATTTTTTTAGGTGTGATATTAATCTCTTTCTAGGATACTCAAGATTACCTCACCAGAGTTTATATGTGTTTGTAAGTTTAAACACAGTATATATGTAACAAACAAGTGCCACACAAGCCAGCATAGTATTTTTCTATGGATACATGCAAAATTACTCCATGGAAGAAGCAAAACTTTTTTCTATTAAAAAGGGCATTAATTTCTAGTATCAACAGGTTTCTGCTTGTTTGTGCATGTTCCCCAATCCTAGTCAAGGGAAGAGTCATTTGATATCAATATGTAAAAAGAAAATACAGAAAGAAAAATAAAAAATAGAGGAAAGCAGATAATGTCATCAAGATGGCAAAGGGGATCCAAAGGTCTGTCAGCTCAGTCAAGAAAATCTGAGGGAAGAATTTGCTCCTGTCAAAGGAGGCTGTAAAAGCATGCAAGTGGGTACGACAGGTGCCACAGCAGTCAGAATGAGCTTTTGGATCAGTCCTAATAAGCTAAGTATTGTAAAGCGGCTCTGAGGTTTTGATTTCACTTGGAGGAGAAAGTGACCCGTTTGGTAAGTCTTTTGCTTTTCTTATCATTCATGCTGCCTTATTCTCAGTGCTTTGTCTCATGGACCAGAGGTGAGGAACTCTCTGGGGTGCCAGTGCCTGATGAAGCCTGGGCTATTGTATTGCCCCTATATAAAGAGATAGTTTGGGTCTTGGAAACCTTGAGGTCTATTATTGTCACAAGCCATGTGAGATGGGACAGCTGGAGGCAGTGACTGATGGCAGCAGGAGCTCCATAGCATCAGCTGTCCGGACACAGAAATGGTCTGCGCTGCTTCTCCATGCTAATCTGTTTTCCATGGCTTGATAACAAAGTGTGGCTATAATACGTAGGCAAAAAGTAACTCATGCTATACAGCCCATTGTTAGGCTACTAAAAAAATTCACTGTCATCCAACTCCTTCAGCTTTGGACCTCTAGTGGACTGTGGAGCATGGCTCCTATATCTTATTTTCAGTAGTTAAATTGCATCAACAAACTTCTGAGTCATATCTATTACCATAATTAGCACCTGAGGATGGCAGGAGATGGTCTCTGAAAGCAGGAAGAGGATAAGAAGCTACCCATGGGATCGGCTTTGCACCCAGAGTGTTACTGAAGGCTTTGTGCAGGCTGGCTGAAACAGCTCAAGAAGCAGCAGGTCTCAGTGTTTGTTTCCCTTGTAGCCTTAGAATGGGTTAGGTGGGGAGCTTTAGAGTCTGATGCTTCCCATCGCATCCGTGTGCAAGCATATGCAGGAAAACAGTTCTTAGATGCCGTGTGACTGGCAACACAAAAGTGTGAACACTAGCTGCTACTCCTCAATTCAACCACCTCCGTGTACCTTCCAGATACATCTCTTTTAATCTCATTTTCTTCTTGTCCAGAGTCTCAAAGGTGACTCGAGTCTGTGAGGACTTGCTGGGGTAGTGGAGCAGAGCTCCCTCCTCTCCTGTGCTGCTAGTTTATTCCCTTCCTGTGCACTGTGCTCGGGATGAGCACAGTTGTTTGTCAACAATGAAGCTTCAGAGATGCATACCGAAGAGTTGTGCCTTGCTTAGCTTGATGTGCAGTGTGCGCAGCACCATCCTCTTCATCCTCTTACCCACCTGGAAAACCAGCAAAGTACAGGCAACTGAAGAAACCTTGGTGACAGTTCAAACGGGGGCCAATACTTCAGCTGTCGAAGCTCACACATCTCACAAAGCAATAAATAACCAAAGTAAACATCTCTGGATGTTGTGGAGGATGACAGCATTATGCCACTGTCCATGTAGACAGGGGTCATGGGCTGCTAAAACAGCATTTTGAGTCGTGGGATGTTTCTCTTGGTGTGGCAAATGCTCAGTGTCACCCTTCACATGAGGCTTTGAAGTTTTCCTGTAGGATTAGTAAGCTTTGAACTTTTTTCTTTAGGATTAGTGAGCTTGTTTCTGCATAGGACAGCTCTGGAGGCCTTTAATAAAGCTCTCAAACACGTTCTGCTCATCCAGCTTTAGAACTGCTGTACTTCGAGTAATAAAAGGGCCCTGGTGAAGAAATTATTCCTGATGCAGATTCTGATGGGGGGCTATCCTGCTGCCAAAACTTCTGGGCTGGTCTCCAGGTGTTTTAGTACTGTTTTAATTGCTTCTTGATTTCAACATCCTGTTGTTTTCTCAACCTTCTTCTACAAATACCTGCTTTTCCTGCTATGTGATTCTCCTCCTTTTCTTCCCTTTTGTATTCCTGATCCTCTCCTCTTTCTCTTGAGTGTTTTGCTCTTTCCTTTTCACCTCTTTCCACTCCTCTTTTCCTCCTGTGGGGAGGTAGCTTGTGACTCCTTCCCATTGCAGCTGCTCAAGAGAGCAGGGATTTCTTTCACAGGTGGGTGGTGTGGAGGGCAAGTGGGCGGATTATACCTGAGAGAGAATGAGTCCTGGGCTCCCGCTCCTCAGTTACCATTCCCGTCGTGGCTTTGGCATTCCAACTTTCCTCAAAGCCCAGCAATCATTAAAACTGATTCAAAGTACTTCTGATCCTGGTTAGGGTAACCCTCTGAGGTTACCTCCGTGTGCCAATACTGAGGCTTATTCCTCCTGAAAATCCCCGCTGTGATGACCTGCTGAAAAGCATTTTCTGCACTGCTTAAGTTTTAAGGACTGGTATGTTCAGAAGGGAGAGAGCTAGGTGCCGGTGCAAAGCCTTTGGAGCACATAAACCTCACAAAGGGGCTATGTGTTTTGTGTTCACTACAGAAGTTTTTGGGGCTGGATTTTGTCTTTTTTGGGGCTGGATTTTCTCCTTAATGATTTTCCCACCCCACTAAGCTTTTATTAATTGTTTGGTTGTCTTGGAGGAGCCAAGAATTATGCCCATTGCTTTTGATTAAGAATCACACTTTCCTGGTTATTTCCATACACTTCTTCTAAAGATTATAGAGATTTTGCAGCAGCTATTAATTATTCTATGACCATCCTCCATGTTTTACAGAGTGATTTCTAAGAGATGAATGTGCTTCAGTTAGTGTTGATGCACCCTTTTACTGTGCTGAGATATAGACTAATGTAACAGATAATTATAGCAGTTCCAGCAGTGCTGCTTCTGACTAGGCAAAGCCTTGCTCTACAGATGCTAGTTGCCTACACTGTTTCTAAGACTAGAAAATAAGTTACATTAATCACTAAAAAGTGATTGCAAATAGTTTCAAAGTTATAAACTATTGATTAGTAAAGGTGAGAGAAAATTCTGGGGCCTTTGTGGAGTAAGCAATACATTCATTACTGTGAACAAATTCAATACAAGGGATGAATCAATGTCTTAACTTGCCAGCAATGTAATGTAATATTTAATAAAGTATTGTCCCGCATAATCTAGTGCAGGCCACACTGGTATTTCTTTCATGGAGTATCTGAAAAATTACTCTCCTTCCTCCAGTGAATTGCTGTTTGATATTTTCTGCAGAAGAGAATATGAAATAATAATGAGAGGGTCAAACACTGCCCTTCCCCCAGGCATGCGTCCAGCTTGCTTTGGTCTGCAGCCTACCTGCCAGCACCTCTCCGCATGCCAAAACCCTGCACTGGTGAGAGAGAGCCCTACAGAACGTAATACAGAATGGCAGCCCTGAGCCACCAAGACCAACAGCAAGATGAGTGCATTGTATATCACAGAAAGGATTGAATAAGGTAAGTTAAAATATATGGCAGTTATTTAGAAAGGAAAAAGACTGTACTGGGGGATACCTACTAGAATGCACATAAACCTCTTACTATGGAGTATCAGTCTCTCAAATTCTTCTGAATAAAAATCTCAGTTGATCTCATGTATCTTTTCCCAGACTGGTTTTTCCATGCCCATTTCCCCCTGTAGCATCCACACTGCTCACAGGGAGAGCCAAGCCATCTTCACAGGCCACAGGTGGGAGCCTCTGGTCTGGCCTGTCTGGGGGAAGGGAACCTGACAGGCACCCAATCCATCATCTCAGTCCTTCATCTCAGCAAGCCTGCCATCCTGGAGTGCGTGCATCCATTTCTCCATGATTTCCGAAAATCTCTCTAAAATTTCTCCATTTCTCCAAAAATCCATTTTCATTATTTTTAGGGGACTGTTTCTTCCTCCCTTCCCTCTTTAAAACCCCTTGTACGTCCTTTTTCAGAAACCCTGCAAATGGAATTTCTTTGGTCTACACTGTCCCAATTCCAACTGCAAAAATGCCTTAAATTAGTTCATTAGTGAAAGGAAACTTTCACTCTGGAAACTCATCCTGTGGATTTTATGATTCTCTTTTTCAGTGCCTCCTTTCTAAACTATGTATTGTGGTAGAAAACCGAAACCAGAACATTTCTGGGTTATTTTCTGAGTCTACTGTTACGCTATACAGCATCTCAATCAGCTTCAGCTTCATAGTATTTTTTCCTCTATTAAGATAAGAAAGTCATTGGAAGTCTGATGGAGAAAATATCTATGCAAGGGTTTCAGAAAACATTTTTCTCAGGAGCAGTCTAAGGTGTATGTACTGCTCAATGCCATCAAGTTAAAAAAAACCCCAAACCCACAAAAATTGCTGTCATGCCTGATGTGAAAAATTTGCAAAACTAGACACCTTGTATGAAGGTTCAACAGTCCTTAGGTTTTTACTTTGGATTCTTTTTCTTCAAGGGAATGTAACATGCATTAGCCACACTAATCTCCTTTCATTGTCCCATCCCTCTGAATACATTCAAGCTTACAGTGATTATTGATTGAAACACTTCAAAATCTAGTCAATGTCATGGAGATATGTAGTTAAAGTTTTGCAGTGTGGGGTAGGGAATGGAGCAATAAAAAAAGAAAAAATTCATCCCACAAACTCTTGATGCTGGTGGTAAACAGATTAATAGAGTAATTAGGCTGAAAAGCCGGACAAAGAAAAAAAAATTGTTTAATTTGTGTAATAAATGCATGAATCAGACAGCATTAGACTCCATCAGCAAAGACCTGAGTGTCTTCTATGATGACTTCTCTTTATTAACTGATTTGAAGCCTGAATGTTAAAAAATCTCTAACCAAATACTGAAAAAACAGCGCAGAACTCTGAAGCATTTTGCACAAGCTGGGCTCTCATGGGTTGCAGACTGTCCGGTTAGGCTCTGGTTTTCTTTGATTTTTCCGTCTTTATTGTTGTTCTGCATGGTGGGATCCCCATGAGGATGGTGCAGTTAAAGCTTCCTCTCTTGTGGTCTTGTTCCCAAAAAGAACAAGGTGAGGTCTGTGTGCACGAGCTTAGGGCTGCTGTGCGAGGGCCCAAAGCAGCTGCAGGGTCACGCCGATGGGTCAGGGCCCTTGATTCTGCTATTCCGGTGGCTTCACCTTCTGAGCTGGGCCAGGACATAGGGGCAACGAGGCAACACATCCCATAAGGGGGTCCTGCTGCATGGTGTCAGCTGAGAATTAGCTCAGCTCAAACCTTGCCTGTCCCGCTGTGGCCGAGGCGGCAATGAGCGCATCCTTGTGCTGCAGCTGGCAGGAGCAGGGCACAGCTGCTCGGCTGTGAGAGGCAGTGGTACCAGGGCCAGGGGCCGTAGGGGGATGGAACGATGGCTGGGCATGCCTGCAGTAATAAAGGACTTCTTGAGGCTTAAGGTGGTAGTTTTATTCTCATGTTACATTGACTTTTAAGTCTTCACAGCCTGTCCTGTGACTTTTAACGCAGTTACCTGTAGTCAGCTCAAAAGCTAGCAGTTGCATGAGCTTCAGCATTGAAATTTCTGCAGGAAACTTCTGTATTTCAAAATCTGAATTAATCCAAATTAGTAAACAAAGACTTAAATAAAATAGTAGTGAGCCAAAAAGGTTGTATTTAAAAATGTCTTGAGGCACAGCAGGTAGTTGTTAGACATTCCTTTTTTTTTTTTTTTTTTTTAAATTTCCCTTAATCTCTGGTGGTGGATGTGCTTTGTGAGATGCAGGATGTGATGTCTAGTCAAGTTTGAGAGCTCAGTGGTCACCTTGTTGTGTGCCCCCTAACAGTTCAGCATTTCCTTTGTGTAAGGCTTTAAGATCTTCCTGGACCAGTGGTTAGACCTGTGCTGGTTCAGACAGGGCCCAGGGCTGTCAGGAAGACACAAGACTGGGGTTAGTGGTGGAAGCTGAGCCGTGTCGTGGGGTTAACAGTTGCCTGGGCACTGTTAGGGTAGTCCCTCCCTCCCAAGGACTCCTCTTTCAGCAGATCAGTGTTCTGTTACTCTGCAGCATAATTACAATTTCTTAAAACTACATTTGAGTGGTTTTCAGCTCTGACTAATGGGTTAAAATACTTTGTACAATTTATTTGGCTGAGAAACAGCAACAAGCCAGTGACTATAGCTAATAACAGCAGAAGATATTTAAGGGGAAAGCGAGCATCAAGTGCAAGGGCCTTTACAATGTCAGTGAATTGTAGCTGGGATTCTGCTGGGAGTTTTTTTGCCTTTTTCTTTCTGTGATAAAGATAGGTTATTGCACAGTGGCGTGGTTTCCCATGAGAGAAGCAATGGCTTATATCTCTTGGATTATATTCAAAAGCACTGAATAATGGCTGAAGTGGATTACCTATCACTTGCCAACTATGTTAGTACTGACAAGCATCACGTACCATCTGTCAGCACTGTTGCCCAAGTTGGCAGGAGATTCTTCTGGTTACAGCTGGTCCAGGAGAATGTCCTCCCTCTGCTCCCCACACACATGGTGTCCAGGATGTTTGACGTATAATATGCTACTCTGCAGAGATGGCTTTAGACAGATTCTCTTCATTGTCTCTAAGTTCTTCATGTTCTCCTTGAAAGAAGAGCAACATGATTTAGCTGCTGTTCTCTGTTTATAAGGTACTGCTGTGTTATTAGGTCAGGGAATTCAATAAGGAATAGAAAAATTAAATTAGAACAAATGAAAAGTGTACTTTGGAGGAAGGAAGTTCTAACTGCAAGATGTCAGAACATACAGAACAGTTTAACACTTATGTGTGAGATGAGGCCTAAGTGTCTGATTTGAAACACTGTCAGCATGTCTGCAGAGCACACCGGGGTTACTGTGGTGTGTGCAGGCATAGTCTTGTTAGCATGACTCCAGCAAGAGCAGACAGAAGGGAAGGGGGGAGCCCCTGGAGGATTTTGCAGCAGGTTTTGCAGCCCTGGCACCATTACTATTACCCTCCTCCGTGCTGCCAGACAAAAGCCAGGGCAGGAGTGGCTCCCCTGACAGTGAACACCTCTGCCTGCTATGCTGCCATCCCTGCAGTGCCCTCCATCCACCTCCCACTCTTCTCCTCCTGAACCAGCAAGTTTACTGCACTTGTGCCAAGGGAGACCCTGCCAGCCAAGCTGGTGTGAGAGCTGGATTCGGTCTCATGAGTTTTTGGCCAGTGAGACCTCTTCTAAAGCACTTTCTGTGCCACTGTGTCATCTCTCACCTGGCTGGGCCTTCTGTATTCTTTGTTGTTCCCCAAGTCAAGTGATCTTTGTGACACCAAGTGAGTCTACTGGAGAACGTGTCCTCAGGGAAGCAGTAATTCCTACATTGTGTGAGTTTAACAACTCCCTGCTCCCTTTCTCTTCTAATTGTTCCTGTTATTACAAACCAAAAAGAGAAATTTATACATCAGACAAAGAGTGTTGGCTGGTCTCTGTACTTTGGGTCTGTAGTGTGGAACCACAGAAGCTCCATATCCCTCATTTAATAATGGGCAGCTGTTCCTGGAAGGACTAGACCTCTGTGTACAGCTCGAGCTCTGTTAAATATTTATCACTAACTTCTAATGGCTGTACACCTGGCACAGCCACTTGGGTGTTATTTTTATGTTGGTTGCTGCACTGCAGTTGGGGTTTTGATATTAAGACCAGAGGCTGAGGAAAAAAGAGCAATCGCTCAGAAAGAGCAGTCGCTCCTGCTGGCACACGTTCCCTGAATGACATGCTGAAGTGATGAATTTAAGCTTATGACATGTTATTCACAGTAATATTAATAGCAGTGATTAGTGCAGATGACAGCAAATTAGATAGGACAGTGCTTACTGCCTGGCACTGAATTAGTTTTGGCATTAATATTTCACTTGATTGAAGAGCAGTGCTTAAAACCTGTACAGTGTCCCATATTTTCAACCCCTTCCAAGAAACAAAAAATCAGGCTTGAGCTGAAAGTGGGACATTGACATTCAGGTCTGTGTGACGATTGCCCTGGGAAGAACTGATGGAGTTGCACTGGTTAGGAGTTGCAACCTCAGCTAATTGTGTGGAAGTCAGAGGCAGGGAGAAATTGCAACTTTTCTTTCAGCTTAGAGACTGAAGTCTGATTTGTAAACGTGAATTCCAACAGTGTTCAACTACAGGAGGTCAGCAAAAATGTTATTCCATAAAATTTCTCTCCATATAATTTCATATATGGTACTTGATAATGGTAGAGCCTGAGGTTTTCTTGAGTTTGTTTTTCCTTGCTTGGTTTGCAGGGAGAAGCAAGGGACAGCTTTTTCTTTTCCAGAGTTGATTCAGTGCAAACTTTTGTTGATCAAAAGCCCAAGTTGCAAGAAAGTCTCATCCTCAAAAGCTATGTTGATGAAAGGCATATAATGAGAACTTCAAAGTGCTTAATGAGACGCCACAAAAGCAAAAGAGAAAACTTAATGAATGCTGTTCTGCACTGGGTCAGCTGTCATGTGATACCTGTGCCTCGATATGATGCAATTCCATGACGGGGCTGATTGTGATCCCTTGGGTCTTGGTGTCTGGAAGAACTGCTCTGCATGGGTGGGAAGATGTCCCCTTGCAGCCACTGCCTTGAGTTAAACTGTCTCCTAAAACTATTGGAAACGAGAGTGCTTCATGGAACCAGTGTGAAGGTGTCCAAAGCGGTTATAAGAAGGAGGGGTAGCAGGACACTGCGCTTGAGCAAGGGAACATTAACTTTCTCTTTAGTTAGCAGCTGGGGCAGCAGTTTCAATGTTTGTGTGATTATTTGGCTTCAGAATTCAGAGCTTGTTTTATTATACTTGCATTTGTCCCATGGTCTGTGTGTTGTATCCTGATGTGGGTTTCCCTTTAATCTTCACATGTGAAGGTGGGCTGAGGTGGGTCATCAATTCCAGGACCCAAGAGTGAGATCAGTGCTGCTTCCCTAGAAAGTTTCAGTTGTTTTTTCTTGACTGCTGGTGTATAGATTCAATCTGGTGAATCCCCTCATCCCGGTTGTAGAGTACCCATTAATTTGATGAAAATTTGATTTCAAGACTTGTTCTCACAACATGACCAGGGATGATTAACTGGTATTGGCGCAGCTCTCTTGCACCACTCTTTTGAAGATCGTGAGTCCTTGTCTTGGGAAGAGATGAGTGTGGTGGCACAGAGTCCTTTGGAGCAGCTTTAGTTTTTATGAGATGTTGACTGAAATGAAAAATTTTATACTTCCTCCTTTGTTTTTTGGAGGTTATTTTGTTTGTTTTGCTGATGCTTTCTTTTGACAAAGGATTTAAATACTTTATTACTGTTGGAACGTGGAAAAGTTAGCATTGTTTTACCCAGGAAAGACAGCACACGCTCCTGGAACAAAACGGAGGCCACCATTTTGTACATAATGTATATATTATTTCTGTGGGCCTGATCCCCACACATGCACTGGCTATTCTCCTTACTTGAGACACATAAATTGCAGAGAAGGGCCCAGGTGAAACCATGTACTGGCTTTCCTTGTGCTTTCTGCCCCAAAATCTGCTTCTGTTAAAGCTTTGCAAAAGCACCAAAAGTACAGATGTTAGTAAGAAACCCACCTTTGAATTTTTGTTGGGATTTGGAGGGATTTTATCACTGCCCTCAGTCAACACCTGGTTATTACAAGTTGCTGTGGTTCAGCACACACTCCTGCAGTGTTGGAGCAGCAATCATTAGGAGTCACTCTGGGGCTCGGGGCTTGCCATAGAACTGGAGCCACTGCTGTCATGGCTAATGCAGAAACAGGATTCTGCATGTTTTGTATAGTTCTTATGTGACTGATAATGTAGGCAAACTGATAGGATCAGAAAAATGGGTATCATGCCCTTTTTTTTTCTGAATCTTAGAGGGAGTTAATAGAGATTTCCATTACACCTTCCTTAGATTGGTCCCGTATTGACTTAAGCAGATCCATTTGCTCATCAGTTTTATTTAACTACAACAAAAATATATACAAAATACCTAAAATGACTTTATTTTGCCTGCGTGAAATACCATATTTTTTTTCTTAGGATAAAGAAAATGGGAATAGCGACTAAAGGCTTCCAATAAATGTTTTGGCGCCTTTGGGTCTGTTTGATACTCCCTGTAGATCACTGCAATTCAGTGGGTGCTGACTACATTTGACTTCTTGCCTTGCACCTTTCTTTGGCACAGGCGTTCCTTGGCTAGCCCCAGGAACAACAGCACAGCCCCAGGACAGGCTTGCCTCTGCCATTCAGGATGAAGGTGCTAGGAGAAAAGGACAGATAAAATGTGTTTCTTCCTAGAAACAAATACTGAGGGGAAAGATTATAACTCTTCTTTCCTTTCCATTTTGAGATGCTGGCACTGAGGGTTGAACAAAGGGGGGAATTGGCTCCCAAGTCCTGCAGATATTACAATCCATGAGTAAATAGGTGAACCAGAGAAACCTGTAACCAGTAGTGAATACTTGGTGATGAGAGCTGCTTGTTCCAGGGCCTGATTTTCAGAGCTAGGTGTGTGCAGAGAGGAGGGAGCAGTGTTTAGTGGGATGCTGTGGGAAGTGTAACTCTTTGGGCAGCCCACTGCTATGATTGCTCATGTATGACTGCAAGATTTGGGTCAGTCGTGCGAACAAATATCTTGTGGAAGAAACAGGTTGGAAGCAAGCTCCTTGGAGAGGCAAGACAGATATACTGTCTCTTTGAAAAGCTCTATCAGGAAAACGGAGCAGGACAGTTACAGTGTTTCTTAAAGGTATCTGTAATTAAGGAGCAAGAAACAACAGCTAACTGCTTTCTTCTGTTGTTTTTAGGTGGAATGATAGTGCTACCTCCTTGCACCATGGGAGGAATGAAGTAGTCTAGTGTGCCTGCCTTGCTCCTTGCACCAGGTTTGCATGTTACAAAAAGCTGGCCACTGCTCTGATTACTGCTGTCCACACCACCAACCCTCTCCAGCACCAAGGGGACAGTAATGGCAGCTCCTGGTAATGAAAGGGTTGGGCAGAGTCCCTGGCTTCCAAATAACACCCATGAGTTGGTATGAACTATAATCAGTAGCTGTGGCTTTTGCAAACCAACCTCAAGCTCTTGCACTGCTGAGCCTTTGAGTGGATAGCAGAGACTCTCAAAAGGTTTTTGCTTGAGCATTTTTAAACATGGTAGGAATTTAAGTCATGTATCATTTATGTGCACAACCCCCCTCCACAAAGCTGTCTGGTGTTCAGCCTCTAGCATCTGTGAACAGGCTGTATCTGAGGACCTGAGATGGTCTTTACTGAATACACTCACTAGTGCCTTTTAGATTGCAAACCAGCTTGTCTTGCTCTCACGAGAAATTGGGCAAAAGTTATCTAACCTGAATTAGAAGAAATGCATGTAATTGTCATTATGATGTATTTTCCCTTGACATATTCTTCTTTTTTTTAAGCGAGTACTTCAGTTTTTTCTGGCTTAGGCACAGTGGCTGCATTTGCTACCTGATGTGGTTACAGAAAAACATGTGAATGTGATTTCAGACAGCCTGTGGCCCCATAATATTTTAATGCTTTTTCAGAATTATTTCAATCCATAAATTTATACTGGGAACCGTAAGTTCAAGTCTCACTGATTTCAGTGACAGATGTATAAGTGCACTTGTGAACTGAATCAGAAATATGGGTCTTTAGCTGTTGTCTGAGGGAAGATGTCTTCATTTCCCTGATGGCTTGATTTGTTTCTGCAACTCATTCTAGCAGAGGAGACAAAAAGATCCGGCTTATTACATGAGTGTATGCATCATTACAACTAAACCTCCTGGCTTAAACCCTGGAAATTTGCTGTTCTGGCAAAAGGAGCACCTGTCTTTGCCACACTTGGTAAGACACTCCCTATGGAGGTTCTCTGGAGCAGCGGAGAGTAAGGGCATTACTCAGCCTCATTTGTTTCCTTGTCTCTAGGTGCATGAAAAGCTTTATTATGAAATGTCAGGAAAATACAGCTTGTGAAATCAGCTTGCATGTGGAAAATTCCATCTCTGGGCTGGAGAACAAGTGTTAATCTCACTCCCATCTATCTCGGAGCCTGAGACTAATAGTAACACATTCCCAGCCATGCACGTGCCTTCTCTCAGGGAGCACAGATCAGTATGCCCAGGCTGGACACGGTCCTCATTCAAAAGTGATTTTTGTTACACTGGGTGAATTTCCTTCTCAACATAGGGAGTTTCTTTAACATTGTTATTCGTTCAAACTCTTACTGTAGTAATAACCAGTTCGGCTTGCATGGATTTTAAATAACTTGTGACTTTGCACTAGGCTGTGTTCTTCGTCAGAAAACAAGATTTTCATGTAACAATGCTCAGAGATGATCTGTCATAGTTGTGGTCATTATTCCTTGTCATCAATGTTTGTCTTGTTTTAGTCTTAAAGTTGCTTACCTCTGATTTATTTCTGGAAATTTTGGATTCAGTAATTTTTCCAGGAATGCCTGTGGAGAGGCTTTCCCTAGGACTGTGCTCACATCTTGCTTTGGGAGGTTAAGCAGGCCAGGCTCCTTATGTCCCTGCTCAGGTGGACACTGAGGGTTACACTCGTATTCACTGTACCCTTGAACTTGTGAGCACCCCTACAAATGGCAAAAAACATTTTGCAGTGACTTCCTTAGTAGAAGTCCTGGAATTAAAATATTTATGAAGCTATTCTGAGCGTCCCAGATAGAGAGATGCACTCCAAGCCTGGCACATATCTGTTTACTAGATAAGAAGAACTTCATTATGGAGAAAGGGTCCACAAGGACGTTTTGGTGACACTGAGGTTGCAGTGATAAGGTTGGCTCTTGTGAGGCTAAGATGGAGGCGAGAGATGGACCAAATGAAAGAAGAGATGGGGATGCTATAGAGTCAGAGCTTTGTGAATGTTTTTTTGCTTTACATGAGCTAGTGCCATGTTGTGTGAGGGGTGGAAGATGCATTTATAGATTATGAAAACATTACTGCTTAAAACTGCCAATGCAGACCATGAGAGAAGAGGAGAAGCCTAGAACTGAGCACACCAAACTTGTGTGCTTGGTCAATGCCAGCAGCTGAGAAGGGAAACCCAAGGCTGGAGTTAAATATCAAGCTGAATTAGGAGTTTGTGTTGTATTTGCGCTCATTTGTTCCTTCTTTTAATAGAGTCACTAAAACAACCTTTACCTGAAATATTAAGCCCTAAATATTTCCTGCCACTGTAGACTTGCTGCCACCTTTGAATTGATTAGGCACACTTTGGAAATCAAGGCACATTCTTAATAGGGGAGAGATGCATATTTTCAATGTTTATCATACGGTATTAGGTGTTTAATTAAAAAGGGGTTCCCAGAGGATTAGCCAGCTTCATGTTGATGGCAAAAGAATATCTGTTAGCAATTTTTGGCAGGTAATTATAATGTGGAACTGGATGGCTTGAGGTTAATATTTTATGATAGCTCTAGTGGGAATGAAGAGAAATATAATGACTCTTTTTGCTGAGGGGAAAAGACAAATTAAACAAATACATACACCTGTTTGCTTCTGCAGGTTTTCTAGCTTGGTAAATTAGGACAGAATTAGTGTGGATGTGACCCAGATTACTGGGCTGAGCTCTGTGTCAGAGAGTGCGGAGTCAGCTCGTGGCTCTTGCTGCTTGCACTCCTACAGACACCTGCTCTCCTGTGCCCCTTGGGGAGCCGGGGGATTTGATTTCCATTGTCTGCTCTTCTGTTAGATTAAGCTAGACCAGCAGGATGAGATGTAGCCCTGCATGTGAGAGGTAGAGCATGGCTAGAAAAGCAAAGTATCTTCCTCTTCTTAGGTAACATGCTGCCTGTCCATGTGTGATTCTCAAGAAAAGGTTTTACTCAATGTAGCCACCATCCATTGATTGCTTTGATGTCCCTGTGTCTGAGCAACTTTGTCAATGTTTGTTGATCTTAATACCCCTCATGGCAGCTGGTGTGAGAGGAGAGATGATGATTTGAGAGTGGGGTGGGCATGGAACAGGCTTGTTTCAGAGACAGCTCCCGCCCAGACCTGTCGCCACCAAGCTGGTCCTGTATGAGGGCTTCCATGGCAGATCTGTTGGACAGGTTGGGACACAGCACATGCCACATCTATTTGCTGCCACTCATGTTGCTGCAAAAGCTGAAATGATTGATGATCAGATCATCAATCCTCTAAGTCCAGCAGCAATCCTTTGCTGTGGCTAATGCCTGAGGTCTCGCAGGAGAGCAGAAGGACCTGCTCCAGCTGGAAATCTTGTATATGTTATCTGTCTGCAAAACCAAGAACTGATGACTCTCTGGGAGCAGACTTGTGAGAGACGTTCATGAATGTGACTCTATTTAATCACTCAGTTACTCCATGGAAATGAGAGAGCTTAAGGTGGGAGAACTCAACCCTGTACTGACAGATATTATTATTAGGGCTGAATTAACTGTATATATATATATATATATTTTAAATTGTTAATACTTGGTACTGACTGAAGCATTAGCTGTCCCTGCTGTCAACAGGCCCTGTGCAGTGGGGTGTGTTTACACAAGAGCATGTCTTTCCTGGCCGTGCAGCCATGGGAGCTACCAAATCCAGGGCAAGGTGGCTGAGGTCACTCATGAGCACTGGCTGGGGAGTGTAGAGATGCCCTGAAACATTGGGCTCAGCATTTTACAGGCATTAGGCTGAATGAGCTGATATAAGGAGAAGGAGAAAACAGATGGGAGAAACCATTTATGAAGCAGCTGCCCGTTAACCAATAATTTGGTACACTTCCTTCAGTTCTTTTCATTAAGCCACAATATGTGGTTGTCTCATTTTCTGTGAGATGCATTGAATGTTCAAAAGACTCAGCTATAATTACACAAATGCTGAAAGAGCAGAGGCATGCACTGTGTCAGGAATAGTTCTCTCTCTTTGTGTTGTGGAATACAACAGCCTGGTGCAGCATCCTTCTTCTACAGCCATCTCTTCTCTCTGGATTCTTCTCTGCAATTAACGGGGTATTGTGAGGAACTGATGGTTTACAGTGGGAGTTGTTTAAATCTGAGGACTCCTTATGGAGGGTTTGATTTCAGGTTCGGACACATTGATGGCAGCTTAGTATGGTAACTCAGACTTTATCAATGAAACTTGTTTGATTGTCTCTAATCTCTATTCCAGGAGAGAATTTGAGCTTTCAGTCTGATAATAGTCAGGTATGTCACATCTTCCTTGCACTAATCTGAGACCCTTTACACCTGCAGTTAAAAATATAGGGCTGAATTTTTCTAAGAATTCAGAGTAACACTTACTTTCCTGACTACATTGCACAGTTTGTTAATGATGAAGTGTTTATGATATTTTGTTAATGGTTCAAACCTTCCATCTTGCCTGCCCACCTCGAGTTCCTCAACAAAATGCAAGCTGGCTTTGCCAGGAATCTGTGCCGTGAAATTAGTAGGGAGAGGCCATGTCATGTGAAGCATATCTGTCCTGGACCAGGAAGGTGAGCACAGCTTGGCTATACTTGCCTGGCCCAGGAGTAGGGTGGGAGATGCTGTGAAGCATCTGGTTCCTGGTTCTCTAAATCCACGCGTAGAGAATTTGACTTGCACCAGTCTCAGGCAATAGATGTGAACACCATTCCCAGTGTTTGTGGCTAATATAAGCAGTTTCCTTAGTGACTTTGTGCACAGAGGGATGATGTGCTGGATGGGAAGAGGTGCTTTGAGTACACTCTTATATGGGCTGGGAATTCTAGTGGATTTCAGACGGAAAGAACTTTTGTATGACAAGACATAATACATCATCTTCCATATGCTGCAATGGTGAGCAAGCCTTTGTTAAGTCTGCAGTTCCCACAAGGTGAACTAAGGCCTCAGTTACCAGGTCTGCCTGCAGGAACCTTGCATCGTTTTCAACTTCAGGTGAAAAGAAACCCGAATCTTTACAGGCGGAACCAGTGCTGCCTGACACAGTGACTTGCCAGGTACCCTGAGAGTGAGTGGGAGGGACACCTTGAATTTGTGTAATCTGTTCTTGTTCTTCCAGAAGAATTTCCAGCAGAATTAATTCCTTCTGTGATCTTGGATTTTGGAGTCAGGGGCAGAAATATTGAACTGCTGGCAATTTTTAGACCTTTATTAGGAAGAGCACAGTCCCATGGAACTGGGACAGTTTCCACCATTTAAGTGGTACATGAAGGAACTCCTTAAACCACTAGCACGATGAACTCAAAATGGATTTAAATTTTATTTCTGAAAGCTTTAAAGATACTGATGTCAGAAAATAGTAACTTTCTAGTGAGCTTCAAATGGGATAATGTGCAGATATGGTAATGTAGGGATGTGCAGAAAGTCAATTTACCAGTGTCCACTCCATGAGGTAGACAGAGACATTGGGGATGTGGCAGCCAAGTCCCGCCTTTGTGTTGCACCCAGAGAAATGAGGACGTCCCCAGCCCCTGAGAGAGCTCCGCTCTCCAGTGAGCAGCACAGTGGCTCCTACCACTTGGGTTGTCTTTGGTCCCCAAACACTCAATGTTTCAGCTCTTCTGTCCATTCCAGCAGCCCAGCCAGCCCTGCTGGCTCACTGTGCCTTCCTCTCCTGAGCTGGAAGCTGGGCCTGCAGCATTCTGGCTCTGAGTGCAGTGAGAGGTGTGCGCGTGCAAAAGCCTCTGGCTCCTGCAGAACGCAATTACCATTGATCAGGAAGAAGCAGAGCTGTGTGCTTTGAGTTTAGCTTTTCATGCCAATATTGTTATCTGCCAAATCCATTGACTCTGCAGTGCAGCTCAGGGTGCTTTAAAGATTTAAATGGAATTAACTGAAACCCAAAACTTAAGTACAGATGAGTGTTATTTACCTCCAGTTGTCCCTATAATTCTTATTCTGGAACTAAAGCAGCAGCAGTAATTTTTTCCACCTCCTCTGGATAGTGATCTTCTATGTTAAAATTTAGCTTGGCTGTGTGTCTGCATTGCCCTGAAGAAAGGCAGGATCCACCTAGACACAGGTGAGGTCAGCATAAAAGAGGAGCTGATGGTCAGGCAGAAGCTGGCACTGAGGAGAGGTGGGATTGCAGTTTGTGTGATGGCCACGCCAGCCTGTGGCAGGTCAAAAAGCTGCTTGGGCTGTCCCTGCAGGGGCTGGTGTGAACAGAGCTTTGCCTTCAGCCGCGACATTGTACTTTGTGTTCCTCACACAGAATCTGTAATGGTTTCTGAGAATGGAGCTCTTTCTTCCATGGAGGTACTTACAGCAAGTTTCTCCTCTGGCTGCTACTCATATAGTAGCTATTTTTATGGCACCTGTAGGAGTTTTAACTTTCCTCAAGGACTGCTCTTTTGTTTTCCCCACCAGAAGATTAAATTGGTTGGACTGAGCCTGGAACATGCAAAAGTTCTTATGGTGCAGGAGTGATGGGGAGGCATGTAGAGAGGGGTATCTCCTGGAAGGCTTGTTTCCAGAGGAAATTGGGCCCATTTCCCTTTTTTTTCTCATCCTTTGCAATATCCGAAGAATGAAAAGATGGATTTTTCCAAGGGGGGATATACAGCCAAAGAACAGGCTAAGCCAGTAGACTAATTTTGCCCATCCCGCTTGTTATACTGCAGGGAATACTGTAGCTGAACAGCACCCCATGGGCACTGGTGGGACTGGTGATGGAGCATAGAAATCAGTTCTTCCCCTTTTTCAATAGTGTCATACATACATCTGATGGACCTCAGGCAGACTGCAGTCATGTCCACTGCTGGCAGCCTGATCTTTCCCAGGGAATTTAAAGATGTCTCAGCTGGTTATGTGGTGCCCACATAGTGAGGAGTTTTCCTGTTCCCTTCTGCATGCTGTGCTTTCGGTTCATGTTACTAGAAAATTACTGATTGTGCAGAATATGGAACAATGGATGCATAACTAGATTAACAGAGACAGCACATTCTGCAAGCAATACCTTTTCTTCCATCTCTAGAGACAGAAATAAGCAAAAGTCAACAAGGGACAAGATATTGCAGCTACCAAAATGGTGCTGGACTTAATAAGACACCGTATATGCTTTTTGCTCTGATTACAAGTGTAATATGATTACTTCTCAATGCTTGCATTGGTTATCTTTATTGTATGCATTGGGCAGAATATTTACAATTTGCTTCAATCACCTTATTTTGTAAGGTTAGAAGGCAAAAAATCAGAAATTATATTTGAGGAGACTATAAAATTTAAGCTACTTAAGGTCAAATTTTAATGGTCTAATTTCTGGTGACAGTCCTCAGGCATTGTTGGATTCAGCAGAAACTAAATGCTCCCTACATTGAAGTTTGAGGGCCTAAAGTGCTAGAGTTGCTCTTTACCCATTGATTAAAGTGTTCTGTTAAGATACTGAAATCATAATAGATATTCTGCAGTTGGTATAATTAATTACCAGATTTATCTAAGTGAAATTGTGGTTTTGTGAGAGTAAAAAGAATTCATTGCTGTCTTATTGTTACGTCTCTACATCACAGCCTTTTTACTTGGACACAGAAGTTATTATGAAATCCATTTATCTGGAACCTACTTACATGCCTGAAATATTAGTGCCAGCCACTGCATTTCAATAATCAAAGATAGATTGTTTTTAAAAACTGAGGACATATGGAGTCAATACTGACCCTGGTTTGTATCTTTTATTTTTTTAAAATCTATATGCTGATGTTAGGCAAACTAGACTTCTTTTAATTTTGTAATTTTTTATATCCTTTTTACTCTATCAGATTATGCTAGTCCTGAGTTAATTAGTCCTGATGTGTTCCTGAATGGATAAACAAAGCAAAAATATTGGTTGTCCTTTCTTGAAAGGTCTGGGATTCTTTTTCATGTTTTGAACAGTACTTATTGATGCCATTCAAAGGCATTCCTTTCTAAAGGATGAGAAATTTCCAATAGCCAGCAATGATTCAGCATCACAGTTGTGTATAGAATCATCATAAATACAGTAGCCAACAGCAAAGCATGTCTGTAGTGTCATTTTATTGTTGTGGAATAAAATAGGGAATGGTGGTCCATGTGTGAGACATCAGCATAGCCATGCTAGAGGCATTTTGGGGAAACTGCTGTCCCAAACTGCCATTTAAGAGCAAGGCTCTTCCTCTGAAAAGAAATAAGTGTGTTATAAGCATTAAGAAAGTTAGTGTGATGACAATTAAACTGATAAAAGGAAAAAGAAACTATTAGCAGGAGCATCTCTGAGTTTTACTGAGTTTATTTATCCATTCTGGCAAATGCCCATTTGCCACCTGGTTTATCTGGTCAGGAAGGTGCTTGGAGAAGGGATGCAGTACATTCCTGCCCCAGACAGCTCTGCACTCCGTTCAGAGGGCCCATGCACAGATCCTGGGGCTCGCAGGCAGCACCAGGACAAAAAGTCTGTGTAACCTTCTTTTAAATACTTTTCTCCACTGAGATTTTAGAGGAAGGAGCATGAATTATAGCACAAACCATAGAAAGGCATCCTGAAGGTAGCGCATTCTTTATTCCCATCATGTTAGCTATTTCTGTGCTACATTGAGCAGCAATTTGAAATGTAGTATGGGACTTTCAATAGAAAGTCAACTGCAAGCAGGAAAGTAGCAGTCACAGTATCAAGGGCTGACATGCCACATTGGCCCTAACATGTAAAAAAATGGATCCCCAATAACTTGGTGGACACAAAGGTCCTACTGCTCTTACTCCAGCTGCGGTAGCTGTTAGGACTGAGCGCAATGCTGTCCTGCACAGCCTATTTTTCCTGTAAGCCTTGAATACAGAAAGCAACAAATGCACCTCCAGGATGATATTCTGTGGTACATGCAGAATGCACCTGTACATCCTCCTCTCATCCTTCCTATGTCTGCCTGGGGGAAATGCCTGTCCTCTGCCAGCTCCTCATGAGAGTGACACTGGTCCAGAGCTGTCCAAGGGCTTGAAGGCTCAGGGCATTGCCCTGTCCATTCATGTTTCATGGACAGAAGAGGGACCGTGAGCATCCTTGGGTCTGACAGCCAGGGCTGGAAGGAAGCAGGACCAATTTGTTCTACTGCTCAGGTTAAGAAAAGCTGGAGCACCTGCCAAATCTTCAGTATTCAAGCATGTAATGTGGATAAATTCGTAGCAGAGACTCAAATGACCACATACAGCTTTCCACATAGGGTATTTTCATAAGAAAGCCAGAACATAGAAAGCTGGTGATGTGTATGCATAGATTACATAGATCTTCTGGGCATTTCTACTCCATAATATCAGCTGTAATCATTAAAATTATAGCTTAATTGTCTGCTTTGGCACAGGTACAAAATAATAATCCTGTCTTGCTTGTCAAAACTGAGATGATGGCTGATGGCAGCTGTGTGATTGTCTCTGCCCCAGCCACGAATCTCATTTAACTCCATCAATGTGACAACTGCAGAGTCCTGCTATTGACAGGAACTCCATGGTAAATTTGCTAAATTCCTTGGCTTGTGCTGCTCCTCAGCTGTGTTATAATACAAAGATATTTTAATGAATCCTAGCAGCCAAATGATGTCTACTATAAAAACTATTCCACAGTTTTTCAGTCTTATACAATACATAGAAATTAATCATTTAGTTCTTGAAAGGAGTAGAAAATATGTAGAGTTCACATCCCCAGTGAAGCATGGTTCAGTGCTCATCATGATATGGTTATTTATCAGTGACAATACTGGAAGCAGTGTTTAAATTCAGCACCTCTGCCGTTTCTGAGAAGAGCAGGAGAGAAGCTGGGAGAACTGTCAGCTGCTTGATACCAAGTCATTTGCTACATCTTTTTATAATTATTAGTATCAGTTCAGGCCTTTTTCAAACAAGTCTGACTTGCTTCTTTAATCACTGTATAATCTTCACAGAGTCCCTCACCCAGTAATACAGGCATATATGCCTATTTGAAAAGAGTTACGTTTACATGGCAGTGAAGATTAGGAAGATTAGATGTCTTAATTATATCCTATATTTTCATTATTTTCGTACTCCTAGAGATGTGTAAGAAAAAGCTCGCTTTCTCCGATAACATCTGATTTTTGGTGTCTGTTAACAGGTTTTTAATGAAAGACTGCAGACCTGCTTGAGACTGCAAGTGTCAGAGTTGGGGGAAGCAGCAAAGGTGTTTGGTGTCACAGGTACTGCCCTCCAGGAATGGGGTGCTTGCTGTCTTTCTGTATCATCAGTCACTCCAGCTGTCGGGCCAAAGGGGCATGGGTGAAGAAGCAGTATTGCTTCTTGAGTGCTAACCCCCTGTGCAGATGGCATCAGAGGGTAATTAGAGGAGTGCCCTCTTGCTATGGGTGTCCCTCTCTGATTGCCCCTCTCCAAAGGGGGAGACTGCAGGGATCAATGCTGCGCATATCAGTCCTTTCCAGAGCTGATTCCCCATCCCCCACACCAGTGGCTGTATGGTGAAAGCCTGCTGTCACCAGGGTAGAGAGCTGGGGTTCTAGGTGAGCTCAAGAAATTTGAGGTTTTGGCCAATAGTTATGGTAATGCAAGTCTGACTAATGAAAATTACAATTTGACACACTACACGTGCTGCCAAAAATGACTGTGCAATATTAATAAACGCTAACAAATATTATCAAATACCATGGCTATGACTTTTATTGTGATCCACTCTCTAACAGTCAAGGCAGGCTCTCTGGAGATGGGTTTAGGAACATTAAATATTGATCTGAATCTTGCATTGCTCCCTAGGTGGCTTTGGTACTTTATGTCTATTATCTACTCTTACATTTAGACTATTTTTGCAGCTTTGAAAGATGTGTTCTTGGTTTTGCCAAGTGTCACCAATTAATTTTAAATTCTTTTAAAATAATTTATTGGACTTCAGTGTATTGCTTTAATTCAGAGAAATTAATGCTTAGTCTGCTTTCTGAATTATATGTACAGGGCTAAGGGATCATTTCAAATAAATGTAGATTGTACATGGGGTAGCACCACTGACAGTCTTCTGGGCAAACC